>NC_037668.1:220836207-220975581 GCF_003255815.1 Theropithecus gelada | reverse complement strand
CCAGGCTGGAGTGCAGTGGTGCCATCTTGGTTCACTGCAACCTCCACCTCCCCGGTTCAAGCGAATCTCCTGCCTCAGCCCCCTGAGTAGCTGGGACTACAGGCTTACATCACCACGTCTGGCTAATTTTTGTATTTTCAGTCGAGACAGGGCTTCACCATGTTGGCCAGGATGGTCTTGATCTCTTGACCTCATAATCCGCCTGCCTCGCCCTCCCAAAGTGCTGGGATTGCAGGTGTGAGCCACCACACCCGGCCAGACATGGGTTCTTACCATGTCACACAGACTGGTCTCCTGGGCTCAAGCAATCTTCCTGACACAGCCTCCCAGAAAGCTGGGACCGCAGGCACCACCAACATGCCCAGCCATTATTTTTTTATTATTGCTGTTGTTGTTATTGTTTATATAACAACACTATAAGATAGTTGTTATCTCAACCTTTACAGGAAGCCACACAAGTCGGGATCTGAAGTCAGGTCTGACTGTAGAGCCAGTGCTCCTGACTTCTCATGTCCAGCATGACATTTAATATTGTTTCTTCTTTTTTTTTTTTTTTTTTTTTTTTTTTTTTTTTGAGACTGAGTCTGGCTCTGTCGCCAGGCTGGAGTGCAGTGGCCGGATCTCAGCTCACTGCAAGCTCCGCCTCCCGGGTTCACGCCATTCTCCTGCCTCAGCCTCCGGAGTAGCTGGGACTACAGGCGCCCGCCACCTCGCCCAGCTAGTTTTTTGTATTTCTTAATAGAGACGGGGTTTCACCCTGTTAGCCAGGATGGTCTCGATCTCCTGACCTCGTGATCCGCCCGTCTCGGCCTCCCAAAGTGCTGGGATTACAGGCTTGAGCCACCGCGCCCGGCCATAAATTTAGTTCTTTGTCAGTGTCTTTTTTTTTTTTTATTTCTGTGGCCAAATATGAGCAGGTTGAGGAATGGGGTTTGAGGAAGCCTTGGCTATGGGCCAGCAGCCTCCTCCCAAATTAAAAGCCTGGTCCGGGCAACCATCCTTTCCTTAGGTCAGGATGGCTCTGTTGGTCACTGAGTCTGTGCTTCCCTGTGCACACGTGTGATCCTGTGTTCAGGAGGAAGAAGCAGGAAGAGTTTAAGGACTGCAGGAAGATGCAGGGCCCACTGTGGAAAGCCAAGGCCAAGTCTGGCTTACAGGCGAATGTCCCCTGGCTGGGGCCCTTCCCCCAGCTCTCAGGTGGAAGCCCTGTCTGAGTAGAGCTGTAGCCAAAAACCTGGGGTTCAGACCTGATTTAGTCACATGGTTGGTAGCATCCCCTGTCACTCACAGATGGAGGGGGCAGGGCCGGGAGTCCTGTACAGTCAGGGGCACTGAGTTGGGAACTGTCTAGTCAGCTGTACAGTCAGAGAGGAGGCAATCTGCCTGGGCCGCTGTCTTTGTGCCTACCCGCTGAGCTTGTGGTCTGATCTCCGTGGCTGTTTCCTGGGCTCTGGGAAGCCCCAGGTGACTCTGCTGTGGTCTCTGTCACCTCGTGACTTGCAGGAACTGGAAGAGCCCTAGGAAGAAATTTAGGATACCCCAGAAGCCAGGAATGGGCAGAGCCAGGCCTCCCAAGAAGTGGGCGAGGTGTGGGTAAAACCTGCTGGAAACGACTGTGGCAGGACCCAGGCCACCCTGCAGTCAGCTCCGGAGTCTGCAGCCCCTCCTGCTTGCTGGTGCAGCCTGGCCTCAGTATCCCCTGGCTGTAGGGCGGGGACTGGGTCTGCAGTGGGGAGCCGGGCATCCTGCAAGGATAACAGAAGGGTCATCAGGGGAGAGTCCCTGCTTGCTGGGGAGGGGTGTTCATGTGTGGGAGGAGCTTGTGGTTCCTGGGATTCTCAGTCCCTCCTTTCTCCTGTCAAAAATTAAACACAGCACCTTTCCATTTTCAAGAGTTTATTTGAACAAACAGTGATTCATACATTGGGGAGCACCTGGCCATGGTTTGTGAGTTGAGGGTCCACCAGAGGGGCCTGATGGGAAGGCTTTTACAGAGTAGCTGATTGGTTGCAGTTATGTAGTCCTCTTATTTGGACTATTCCGTAGATATTTGCAGAGATTAATTGGAGGTTTGTGGTTGGTTAAACCTGAATTTTCTTGTGAGTAATTTACAAGAGTTGCGTTTGAGTTAGACTTCATTAATTCACAACATTATCCACTATTTGTCCTTTATTCTACATTTCAAACACAGACATAGTTTTAATTGTTTATTATTTTTTCACTAAATAATAGATGTTACTTTTTAAGATTTGCTTTTTGGTTGTGAACATTGCACATGCGGGGGAAGCAGAGAATCATCTCCCGCTCTTGCACTGTAAATGATCTAGTTGCCTCTCCTCTTTTTATCTTCCCTAAGTGCAGATACTTTATCAGAATGTCTTTGGGTTGAGGGTTGTTTTTGGAAACTACAACAGCGATGTGGCCTCAGCCACCTTTCTGTCTTTTCATGGTCCTGGGCTTCAGAACTGCCTGGTGATGTCCCAGGAGCCCACAGTGGCCATGACCCTGCAGCATCCAGGGAAGCCAGACCATGAGTCATCTCCAAGGACAGGTGAGTGGTGGGAGTGGAGCCTCCTCACAGGGGGTCATCTGGAGGCCCTGGAGCTGCTGTGCCCTTCATTTAAGAAGCTCATGTCTTAGGACAATTCGAGTGTCTCTCCTCAACCTGTTTTTTGTGTTTTTTGTTTTTTTGTTTCTTTTTAAATAAAAACTGGCAGATTTATTCCACAGGGGCCCATTTTCAAGAAGCTGAAGGTGGGAGAGAAGTTTCCTCCCCTTTTCCTTTCTCCCTCATCTTATTTTATCCACAAGGTAAAAAAAACAAAACAAAACAAATGGCCTGGAGCCTCAAACCTACCCCACAAAAAACACGAAGAAACTGAGATTCCAAAATGTTACAGCATTTTAATTTCACTTAGAAAAGGGGGAGGAGCCAGAGGGAAAGGGAGTCCCTGGAGTTGGGGGAGGCACCCCAAGCTGGTGGGACACCCCCTCCCCTTAACTAGCTGCCTCAAATGGGGCGGGCCTATAGCATTTAAAAACTCCACAGCCCATTTTATAAAACCAAACAAAAAAAATCCCTTTTTCTCTGAGACCCAAATATATATATGTAAAAAAATATGTAAAAAAATATATATAATATATAATATATATATAAATATAAATATATATTTAAAATTATGTGTATATATATACATATATATAATTTTTAAAATTATATATGTGTGTATATATGTGTGTGTGTGTGTGTATATATATGTGTATATATATGTACACACATATATATACACACACACACACACATATATATAATTTTTTTTTCTGGGACAGAAAACAAATTTGGAAGCATTAAGCATTAAAGTGATTCTGGAACAAGAAAATGTGAAATTCCCTCCCTCCTTCCCCGTCATTGTGGGTTAACTGGTGCATCCTAAGCCAGGGACCAGCCTCCAGGTGATGGCAGAAGGGAAGGAAGCAAAGGGTGAGGAATCCCCATCCAATCAGCAGCCAGTATGGGTGTGGGCAGGGTACGAGTCCCCAGCCAATCAGCAGCCAGTATGAGTGTGGGCAGCTGTGCCGGGAAACCCACATGCACTTAGGGTTTTTCACGTGGAATGGGGTGTGGGGAAGATGCATTCCTGTGCAGTCTTCCGCCAGTTTCAAGTCAAGTGGAGGCAGGAAAGCGGGGTGACAGGCGGGGTGTGCAGAAAGGAGATGCGGATCTTCTGGATCCCTGTGGTCAAGAAGAATCCTGCTTCCTCAGCTCCTGCACAAAGCCTTCAGTTACTTCCTCTTCGACTTTGTGCGGTGTTCCTCACCTCTTTCAGAATCTCCTGTTTCACTCTTTCCAGGTGTGCATTATCACTGGAGCTGGGCATACAGGCTCAACCCCAGTTTTTATTCCTGGGACAGACACTGGTGTCATCCAATCCAGTGCTGGTATTTTGAGGGAAAGACAGAAATGATTCCTGCCCTCTGAATTCTTTCACACTTGTGAAGGGAGAAAAATAATCTTTAAAGAACAAGAAAATTTCTTCCCAGTGTTGCAGGAAGTCAGGGACCTGAAACAAAGGGACCAGCTGAAGCCATGGCAGAAGAACGTAAATTGTGAAGATTTCATGGACATTTATTAGTTCCCCAAATTAATACTTTTATAATTTCTTAGCGCCTGTCTTTACTGCAGTGTCTGAACATAAAGTGACGATTTCATGGACACTTATCACTTCCCCAATCAATATTCTTGTGCTTTCCTGTGCCTGTCTTTAATCTCTTAATCCCATCATCTTCGTAAGCTGAGGATGTATGTCGCCTCAGGACCCTGTGATGATTGCATTAACTGCACAAATTGTTTAAACAATAGGAAATCTGGGCACCTTGAAAAAAGAACAGGATAACAGCAATTGATGTTCAGGGAACAAGTGATATAACCATTAGGTCTGGCTGCCTGAGAGCCGTGCGGAACAGAGCCATATTTCTCTTCTTTCAAAAGCAAATAGGAGAAATACTGTGAATTCTTTTTCTCAGCAAGGAACAGCCCTGAGAAAGAGAATGCGTTCCTACGGGGAAGTCTCTAAAATGGCCGCTCTGGGAACGTCTGTCTTTTATGGTTCAGATAAGGGATAAAATAAGCCCGAGTTTCCCATAGTGCTCCCAGGCCTATTAGGATGAGGAAATTCTCACTTAATAAATTTTGGTCAGACTGGTTGTCTGCTCTCAAGCCCTGTCTCCTGATAATATGTTCTCAATGACAATGCGTGCCCAGTGGGACATGAAACTTCATTAGCATTTTTAATTTTGTCCCAGTCCTATGATCTTAACCTGCCTCCATTTGCCTTGTGATATTTTATTCCCTTGCGAAGCATGTGATCTGTGTGACCCACACCCTATTTGCGCACTCCCTCCCCTTTGAAAATCATTAATAAAAACTTGCTGGTTTTGCGGCTTGCGGGCATCACAGAACCTGCCAACATGTGATGTCTCCCCCAGACACCCAGCTTTAAAATTTCTGTCTTTTGTACTCTTTCCCTTTATTTCTCAGACCAGCCAACACTTAGGGAAAATAGAAAAGGACTCACGTTGAATTATCGGGGGCGGGTTCCACTGATACCTGGGAACATGACACAAAAACCTGCCAAGCAAACTGCACCTTAGGCACACAGTGGGCCACAGCGCAGTGCACTGGGAAGGCGGTCCTTGAGTACCTAGTCTCCGAGGAGAATGGGACCAGAGAATCTCCTGTTTTAGACATGGTCTTTCTTGATATGTGAGTCAAACATGCCTGTGTTCCAGTTAGCACTGCTTCTTCCTGGGCTGTCCTCTTGCAAAGATTTGTTCATTTATTGGTGCCTTAGGTAAACGTGAAATGTATTTCATCAATAGAGCTTTAAAGATAAAATATTTACAAAGAGGCAAAGAAAGAAGTGGATTTAAAATATCTACATTTGGGCCGGGCGCGGTGGCTCAAGCCTGTAATCCCAGCACTTTGGGAGGCCGAGACGGGCGGATCACGAGGTCAGGAGATCGAGACCATCCTGGCTAACACGGTGAAACACCGTCTCTACTAAAAATACAAAAAACTAGCCGGGTGAGGTGTCAGGCGCCTGTAGTCCCAGCTACTCGGGAGGCTGAGGCAGGAGAATGGCATAAAACCTGGGAGGCGGAGCTTGCAGTGAGCTGAGATTCGGCCACTGCACTCCAGCCTGGGCGACAGAGCGAGACTCCGTCTCAAAAAAAAAAAAAAAAAAAAAAAAAAAAAAAATCTACATTTGTATGTAGGTATTTTATATATGCATATGTCAATATTTTAAATCCACTTTGTATATATATAGTTTTTTTAATTAGAAATTTTTTTTAATGTTATATCAATAAATTTGGGGTAGCAGGTGGTTTTTGGTTACAAGGATAAGCTCTTTAGTGGGGATTTCTGAGATTTTGGTCCTGTCACCTGATCAGTGTATGCTGTACCCAGTATGTAATCTTTTGTCCCTTACCCCCTCCCACCCTTCCCCCCAAATCACCAAGGTCCATTGGATCATTCTTATGCCTTTGTATCCTCATAGCTTAGCTCCCCCTTATGAGAACATAGAATAATTGGTTTTCCATTCCTGAGTTACTTCACTTAGAATAATGGCCTCCAACTCCATCCAAGTTGCTGCAAAGCCCATTATTTCATTCCTTTTTATGGCTGAGTAGTATTCCACCACATTTTCTTGATCCACTCATTGGTTGATGGGCATTTTAGGTTTGTTCCATATTTTTGCAGTTACAAATTGTGCTGCTATAAACATGCGTGTGCAAGTGTTTTTTTCTTGCCTTCTCTTTTTTTTTTTAAATTGAGACGGAGTCTCACTCTGTCACCCAGGCTGTAGTGCGGTGGCACCATCTCAGCTCACTACAACCTTCCGTCACGTGGGTTCAAGGGATTCTCATGCCTCAGCCTACCAGTAGCTGGGACTACAGGCATGCACCACCACGCCCGGCTAATTTTTTTTTTTTTTTGTATTTTTAGTAGAGACAGGATTTTGCCATGTTGGCCAGTCTGGTATCGAACTCCTGACCTCAGGTCTTCCACCCGCTTCAGCCTCCCAAGGTGCTGGGATTACAGGCGTGAGCCACTGCGCCCAGGCATGTTTTTTTCATATAATGACTTCTTTTCCTTTGGGTACATACCCAGTAGTGGGATTGCTGGATTGAATGGTAGTTCTACTTTTAGTTCTTTAAGGAATCTTCATACTGTTTTCCATAGCAGTTGTACTAGTTTACACTCCCATCAGCAGTGTAGAGGATTTTCCTTTTCACCACATCCACACCAGCATCCTGGCATCTATTATTTTTTATTTTATGATTACAGCCGTTCTTACAGGAGTAAGGTGGTATCTCATTGTGGTTTTAATTTGCGTTTCCCTGATAATTAGTGATATTGAGCATTTTTTTCATATTTATTGGCCATTTGTATACCTTCTTTTGAGAATTGTCTATTCATGTCCTTTGCCTACGTTTTTTTTTTTTTTTTTTTTTTTTTTTTTGAGACAGAGTCTTCCTCTGCCAGGCTGGAGTGCATGACCTTGGCTCACTATAACCTCCACCTCCCGGGTTCAAGCCATTCTCCTGGCTCAGCCTCCCAAATAGCTGGGATTACAGGCACCCACTACCACGCCCAGCTAACTTTTGTATTTTTAATAGAGTCGGGGTTTCACCATGTTGGCCAGGATGGTCTCGATCTCCTGACCTTGTGATCCACCTGCCTCGGCCTCCCAAAGTGCTGGGGTTACAGGCGTGAGCCACTGTGCCCGGCCCTTTGCCTACTTTTTTGATGGAATTTTTTCTTGCTGATTTGTTTGAGTTTTTTGTAAGTTCTGGTTATTAGTCCTTTGTAGGATGCATAGTTTGTGAAGATTTTCTCCCACTCTGTAGGTTGTCTGTTTACTCTGCTGATGATTTCTTTTGCTGTGCAGAAGCTTTTTAATTTAATTAGGTGCCATTTGTTTATTTTTGTTTTTGTGAATTTGCTTTTGAGTCTTGGTCATGAATTCTTTGCCTAAGCCAATGTTTAGAAGAGTTTTTTTGATATATGTTATTTTCATTCCCCTGAGCATATGTAGTAATTTTTTGAGGTCTCTTCTTTTGGGTAATTTCGAATGAAATTCTAGGGCTTTTAACCAGGAATCCTACTAGGGAAGAGAAATAGGAAAAATCTCTCTTCCTTTATGGTTACAAAAAGTGAATACGTTTCCACACACAAAAGTGTGATACATAAATTGGTGAATTACAAAAATTAACCAAAACATCAGTTTGTTTCTTGCAGGATGAAGAATTTGTTAGAGTGGATAAGTCTGTGCTATTTTCTGTTGCCAGCATTTGGCACATTAATGCTGAATCTGTACAACAACCTTGCCCGATCACTGTGCCCCAGATTTCCAATACTGTGTTGAATGGGAGTGATAAAAGCAGGTGTTCTCTATAGCTCTTTCCTCATCTTGGGAGAAAAGGGTTTTTTGCTTGTTTGTTTCGGTATTTCAGCATTGATGGTGATGTTAGTGCTGGTTTTTCATATTGTAGTTTCCTTTTAGTCCTCATTTATTGTGTTTGTATCATGAATGGGTCTTAACAATTTGCCAAATACTTTTCCTGCATCAGTTGCAATAGTTATGATATTTCAGTCACTTTGCTAATGTTATGTATTACACTGATTGATTTTTCATATATTGAACCATTTTATTTTAGGAATAAATCTCACTTGGTGCATAATCCTTTTACTATGATGCTAAATATGGTTAGTACTTAAGTGAGGATTTCTGCACTAAGTACTTAAATGAGGATTTCTGCGTTAGTACTTAAGTGAAGAGTTCTGAGTTAGTAGTTATAACTGTACTTCATATAACTGTATTTTATAGTTACATCTGTAGCTTTTGTAGTGTCTTTGTCCATCTTTAGTGTAAGTGTAATTTTTTGGCCTCATAGACTGAGTTTAGAAGTGTTGCTTTCTCTTCATTTTTTTTGGAAGAGTTTGAGGAGGCTTGGTGTTAATTTTTTTTTTAATTTTTTTGAGATGGAGTCTTGCTCTGTCGCCCAGGCTGCAGTGCAGTGGCGCAATTTCGGCTCACTGCAACCTCTGTCTCCCAGGTTCACGCCATTCTCCTGCCTCAGCCGCCCGAGTAGCTGGGACTACAGGCGCCCGCCACCAGGCCCAGCAAATTTTTTTTTGCCTTTTTGGTAGAGATGGGGTTTCACTATGTTAGCCAGGATGGTCTTGATCTCCTGACCTCATGATCTGCCTCATGTTAGCCTCCCAAAGTGCTGGGATTACAGGCATGAGCCACCACGCCCAGGTATTAATTTTTTTAATGTTCAATAGATGTTGTCAGTAAAACAATTTGGTCTTGGGTTTTTATAATTTAGGGGTTCTGATTACTACATCAATGTCATATAACTGTGAATCTGTTTAGATTTCCTAATTCTTCATGATTCAGTCTTGGTACACTGTGTATTTCTAGACGTTTGTTCACCTCATCAGTGTTATCCAACTTGCTGGTGTGCCCTTAGAGACTTTTTACGGAAGATTTAAGACACAGATTTCTTTTATATGTGTTTTACTCTTCTTGTATTTGTATTCTGTTTGTTTTGTAAATGTTTATTTTAGGTTCAGGGGCACATGTACACAATAGTAAATACATGGAATCAACCTAGATGCCCATGAACAGTAGACTGGACAAAGAGAATGTGGTGTATACACATTTGTGAACAATGCTGCCATGAACGTATGCATGCGCATTTCTTTACAGTAGAATGATTTCTGTTTCTTTGGATATATACTCAGTAAATGGGATTGCTGGGTTGGTGGGAGTTCTGTTTTAATTTCTTTGAGAAATCGCCACAGTGCTTTCCAAAATGAGTGAACTGAATTCCCACCAGCAGTGTATGAGCATTCCCTTTTCTCCACAACTTTACCAGCATCTGTTTTTTTTGTTTTGTTTTGTTTTGTTTTCACTTTATTTATTTTTTTTTGAGGCAGTGTCTTGTTCTGCCCAGGCTGGAGTGCAGTGGCACGATCTCGGCTCACTGCAGCCTCTGCCTCCTGGGCTCAAGCAGTCATCCCACCTCAGCCTCACGAGTAACTGGGACTATGGGCATGTGCTAACAGGCCCGGCTAATTTTTTTATTGTTTCGTAGAGACAATGTCTCACTATATTGTCCAAGCTGGTCTGGAACTCCTGGCTATTTATATGTGTGGATTTGATCTTGTTATTGTGTCATTGGCTAGTTATTATGCAGACTTGTTTGTATGGTTGTTTTATAGTGTCACTAGTCGATGTACTTAAGTGTGTTTTTGTGGTGGCTGGTAATGGTCTTTCCATAGTTAGCACTCCCTTTAGGACCTCTTGTAAGGCAGAGCTAGTGGTAACAAATTATCTTAGTAGCTGCTTGTCTGAAAATGATCTTATTTCTCCTTCGCTAATGAAGCTTATTTTGGCTAGATGAGAAATTTGTGGTTGGAATTGCTTTTCCTTAAGAATGCCGAATATAAACCCCGATAAGGCACAATAAATTTTCTGGACATTAGAGAAAAATTACTGGACTGTAGATTGTGATAAAGTTCAAATTACTGGAAATAGCAATGGAGTCTGTCCACTGCCTTGGCCTTCATTTCTGCGTGTTTATTTGGTGTGGTGATCACCACTTGAGATTGTCTAATTTTCATTCTTCTAAAGAATGTGAACTATTGTCTATATGCCATACTATTTGGCTATCTTATTACCAAGAAAATGGATCTCTTTCCATAAATGGTCTTTTATCTTGTTATGTATCTTTTGCTTATTTTTTCCTCATTTTAAAATCATGTTTTCATTCATTTTTACTGTGCACACTAATTTATTTTATATTGCATGTATTGCAGATTTTTATTTTACTGTTTTTTGTCTTTTAATTCCCCTAATTTTAATATATTAGAATTTGTCAGTCTTGGCGGGCACGGTGGCTCAAGCCTGTAATCCCAGCACTTTGGGAGGCCAAGGCGGGTGGATCACGAGGTCAGGAAATCGAGACCATCCTGGCGAACACGGTGAAACCCCGTCTCTACTAAAAAGTACAAATAAAGTAGCTGGGCGTGGTGGCGGCGCCTGTAATCCCAGCACTTCGGGAGGCCGATGCAGGCTGATCACAAGGTCAGGAGATCGAGACCATCCTGGCTAACACGATGAAACCCCATCTCTACTAAAAATACAAAAAAACTAGCCGGGCGAGGTGGCGGGCGCCTGTAGTCCCAGCTACTCGGGAGGCTGAGGCAGGAGAATGGCGGGAACCCGGGAGGCGGAGCTTGCAGTGAGCTGAGATCCGGCCACTGTACTCCAGCCTGGGCGGCAGAGCAAGACTCCGTCTCAAAAAAAAAAAAAATTTGTCAGTCTCTGTTGTTTGCTCCTTTTCTCCTATTCATTTGTCAGAAAAAACCTTGTCTGTGACTTCTGCAAGCGGTCTATTTGTACTTTTTACATTTGAATATACAACAAATTGATTATTGTCCACCTAACAGAGGGCAATGCAATCCATTTTTTTTTCCAATTAAATAACAGCTTTGTTCCATGTTTAAAGTGCTTGGTACTTCCTTCCCTGTCCTGCAGCGCCTCCTCTGTTCTTAGTCAGCTTTCCGGATCAGTTCCAGCTCATTAAAGACTGTGTGCCTTTCTCTCGGCGTAGTTCTTTATCCTCTGCTTGTACCACGCTGCCCTGAATATTACATCTGAAAATCACTGATGGATGTTAGACAAGCCAGCACACTGCTATTCAGAAGACTTTGATGGGTGTTAAGCATTTATTATTTCTGTAGGTTTTGAAAAGTAGTTTCTGCTGAACTGCTAGAAAGTCTGTTTCAGGCATCTACAAAATTTTACATGAATATCATTTGTGAGTGGTGACATCTAGATGACATTGAGCTTTTTTCTTTGAACGCATGCCTTTTCACTTATTCCATTCTGCGTTGACATTTTTCAATAGAAATTGTAAAATAATTATTTTTAGATTATTGAATATTGATTATTAGTGTTAATTACCTCTTGATTAAATTTGGGCTTGAGTGAACCACTTATAAGCTTCTACACGTTTTCTCTTGGTGTAACCACATGGATTGGGCTCAATTTCCCAATTAAAAAGTTGTGACATCATATATGAAATATTGTCTCCCAGGGAAGCTCATCAGATACTCAGCGCTCAGAGTGTGTTTTCGCTTGTTTATTGAGGCTGATCCCCTCAGTGAGGCACCACTGCTACAATAAAACAAAATAATAGACTTTTGGAAGGAAAACAGGAGTTCAGCAAATTCCAGATTGTTTAGATAAACTATTTAGCAACAGTGAGCCACTTTTATCACTTAGGTGTTGGGATGCCTCTTAAAATGTAAGTGCCCTGGTACCAGCAAAGTTTGAACTTTGTAGCAGGTATTTCTAAGGATAAGTAATCTTGTGACTGCTAATATTAACTCTCCTATGCACACCAGATAATAAGACTTTGTTATGGTATGTGCTACAGGTATATTCAATAAAGAAAAATCATAACAGCAAATATTATTCCCTGGACCCACCAGCAAGAAGGGTGTTCCTTCTCTGCTGCTGCCTTGCTGAATAATTCAACTTTAGCATAAGAACTGCTGGCTGGGCGCGGTGGCTCACGCCTTTAATCCCGGCACAGACAGGTGGATCACGAGGTCAAGAGATTGAGGCCATCCTGGCCAACATGGTGAAACCTCGTCTCTACTGAAAATACAAAAATTAGCTGGGCATTGTGACGCGTGCCTCTAGTCCCAGCTACTTGAGAGACAGAGGCAGGAGAATCACTTGAGCCCAGGAGGCAGAGATTGCAGTGAGCTGAGATCGCGCCACTGCACTCCAGCCTGAGGACAGAGTGAGACTCCATCTCAAAAAAAGAAAAAAAAAAAAAAAAAGGACTGCTGTGTGGGAGAAAGTAAGTGTAGACAGAGTCATAGTTCTAGGGACCAAATTGTGGAATCAGTGTTCACCACAGAATCAGGTTAACATCTTATGAATTGACTACAGATTTCCAGTGCTTTCAGTCTCATCCATCCTCTACAAAACTGTGAAATGTTTTAGAACTCGGTTGCCTTTGAGGATGTGGCTGTGAACTTCACCCAGGAGGAGTGGGCTTTGTTGGATCCTTCCCAGAAGAATCTCTATAGAGATGTGATGCAGGAAACCTTCAGGAATCTGGCTTCCATAGGTAAGAGTCACAATATTTCCTTACTTAGTCAATCAGAGAATAAGTGTTTCATGGTTTGCAGTGTCATTCCATGATTTGGAATATGCAAAGGGAACACGATGAATGAATGAGGCATGGACCCAGCGTGCAGTGACTCTTGTTTCTTAGTTTGTTTTTTAATTGTTATAACAATACCTGATTCTGGGTAATTTACAAAAATAGTTTTATAATGATTTATGATTCTAGTGGCTAGAAAGTCCAGGTTTGTGTCTGGTAAGGACCTGATGCTACTTCAGCTCAGGGCATGAGGCAGAAGCGAGTGGGCATCTGCAAAGGGATCACCCAGTGAGAAAATAAGAGCAATGCTTGGCAGCTGAACTTGCTTTTGTGACAGCCTGCCTTCTGGCAACTCGTTCAGTCTCGCAAGAGTAAGAGAAAACATGCATTCCCAAGCAAGGACATTAATCTGTTAATAAGGAACCTGTACCCATAACATGAACGATGTTGCCATATTGGTGACCAAATGACAGCATTCATTTTGGTGGGTACAAACCATATCCCCAACATAGCACCTAGAATCTGTAATTTTTCTATCATTTCAAATAATTTGTAATCTATTTCTGGGTCTACATTTTAGGAAACAAAGGGAAAGACCAGAGCATTGAAGATCAGTACAAAAATTCTTCAAGAAATCTAAGGTAATTTGCACTCACAAGAGGAAGCAGTCCCCTTTGGGGACAATTGTAGTATATAATCATATGTTTAAAGCAAACAAGGCCAGGCATGGTGGCTCACACCTGTAATCCCAGCACTTTGGGATGCTGAGGTGGGCGGATCACCTGAGGTCAGGAGTTTGAGACCAGCCTGACCAACATGGCGAAAGCCCGTCTCTACTAAAAATACAAAATTAGCCTGGTGTGGTGGTGCATGCCTGTAATCCCTGCTATTTGGGAGGCTGAGGCAGGAGAATCGCTTGAACCTGGGAAGCGGAGGTTGCAATGAGCCAAGGTTGCACCATTGCGCTCCAACCGGGGAAACAAGAACAAAACACCATCTCGGGGGGGAAAAAAAACCAAGCAAACAAAATAAATTAAAGACAACATCAATTTATTCCCAAAGTTTTTACCAAAAATACATACGTCACTGTAACGTAGATGTTAAGTGTTTGCAAAATAGTTCACTTGAAAACAGTATTGTTTTAGTCTACTTGCATTGCTATAAAGGAATATCTAGGCTGAGTAATTTATAATGAAGAGTTTTATTTGGCTAATGGTTCTGCAGGCTTTATCAGAAGCATAGAGCCAGCATCTGCCTTTGATGAGGACCTCAGAAAGCTTCCAGTCATGGCAGAACGGGAAGGGGAGCTGACATGTCACATGGGGAGAGAAGGAGCAAGAGAGAGAGAAAGGAAGTGCCAAAGTTTTTGGTTTTTGTTGTTTTGTTTTTTTGAGACGGAGTCTCACTCTGGTATCCAGACTGGAGTGCAGTGGTACAACCTTGGCTCACTGCAACCTCCGCCTCCCAGGTTCGAGCGATGCTCTGGCCTCAGCCTCCCAAGTAGCTGGGATTACAGGCACTCACCACCACACCCAGCTAATTTTTGTATTTTTAGTAGAGGCAGCATCTCACCATGTTGGCCAGGCTGTTCTTGAACTCCTGACATCAAGTGATCTGCCCACCTCGGCCTCCCAAAGTGCTGGGATTACAGGCGTGAGCCACCATGCCTGGCCATTTTTTTTTTTAAGCAGTCGGATCTTTCAGGAACTAATAGAGTGAGAAGTCACTCCTTATGTGGAATCTGCTCCCATGACCCAGACACCTCACACCAGGTCACACCTCCAACATGAGGATCAAATTTCAGCATGAAATTGGAAGGGAGTAAATGCTCAAACTGTATTCAATACTAAGAAACTGCGTATAAGAATATTACTGTTTTGTTAATAGCTATAGGGGAGGGAACCATGCTGTAGACTAATCAATCCATTTATGTTCAATTTGTTTATGTTAGAAAACTTGCACTTTCTCTGATATTGGTAGCAGTGTAAGTTCAGACTTAGTAATAAAAGAAAATAACTAATAAGCCACTAATGATGGGGTTGTCATTTTTTGTAGAAGTCATATGATAGACATACTATGTAAAATTAAGTAAGTCAGTGTAGAAAAACCTTCAGATGCCAAATTTTAATCTGAACAAAATAATTCCTACTGGAGTAAAACCGCGTGAATGCAGTGCGTGTGAAAATTTCTTCGTACGTCATTCATCCCTTCATAGACACATCATCTCTCACTCCGGAACAACCCATATGGGTGTGAGGGATGCAGAAAGAAGCCATATACATGTAAACAATGTCAGAAAACTTTCCTGTCTGTCACAAGCGTTCAAAGAGACACAGTAATGCACACTGGAAATGGACATTATAGTTGTACAATGTGTGAGAAAGTTTTTAATATTCCCAGTTCATTTCAGATGCATCAGAGAAATCACACTGGAGAGAAACCCTATGAATGTATGGAATGTGGGAAAGCCTTAGGTTTTTCCCGTTCTCTTAATAGACATAAAAGGATTCACACTGGAGAAAAACGCTATGAATGTAAGCAGTGTGGGAAAGCCTTCAGTCGTTCCAGTCACCTTCGAGACCATGAGAGGACTCACACTGGAGAGAAACCCTATGAATGTCAGCACTGTGGGAAAACCTTCCGTTATTCCAATTGCCTTCACTACCATGAGAGAACTCACACTGGAGAGAAACCGTACGTGTGCCTGGAATGTGGCAAAGCGTTCAGTTGTCTCAGTTCCTTGCAAGGACATATAAAGGCTCATGCTGGTGAAGAACCCTATCCATGTAAGCAATGTGGGAAAGCCTTCAGATATGCCAGTTCCCTTCAGAAACATGAGAAAACTCATATTGCACAGAAACCCTATGTATGTAACAGTTGTGGTAAAGGCTTCAGATGTTCCAGTTCCCTTCGTGACCATGAAAGGACTCATACTGGAGAGAAACCCTATGAATGTCAGAAATGTGGTAAAGCCTTTAGTCGTGCTAGTACTCTTTGGAAGCATAAAAAAACTCATACTGGAGAAAAGCCCTATAAATGTAAAAAAATATAAAGGCTTTAATCACTACAGTTTTTGTCAAAAACATGAACGATCACATACTTGAGAGAAACTCTGAATGTAAGGTGTAGGAAAGTACTTAATTTCCCCAGATTTCTTCAAATACATGAAAGGAACCAAACTGGAGATAAACCCTATGACTATAAGCAATAATGTAAAGCATTCAGTTTTCCATTTCTTTTTGAAAACTTGAAAGGACTCACTGAAGAAAATGCGTATGAATGTGTAAAATGTGGGAAGGCCTGCAGTTGTTCCAGTGGTATCTGATGGTATAAAATAACTCATTCTAGAGAAAAACTTTATGAATGTATCGAATGTGGGAATGCCTTCATTTATCCTATAACTCACTCAGAGACACATGGTAACACATACTGCAGTTTGACCTTATAAAGTAAAGAATGCCCACCAGATTGAAACCCTAGTAGTTTGGGAAATACAGAAAATTCTGAATTTTAACAATTACTTTAAAAGTCATGTGAAAACTCCTACTGGAAATAAATCCTATAAATGTAAGTATTATGGAAAACCTTATGTAAAATAATTATAGTACAATTCTCAAGAAAATTCCCTATGTGAATGAGATGTTTTAGGAGCTATGAATAAATTGAATATATCAGTTGCTAATTTTTAAAGAGAGTCTCTAGAATATAGATTTTCACTTCTTTTGAAAAAAAAAAAAAACATTGAGGCAAGACATCTTTTTTTTTTTTTTTTTTTTGAGATGGAGTCTCACTCTGTCGCCCAGGCTGGAGTGCAGTGGCACAATCTCGGCTCACAGCAAGCTCCACCTCTCAGGTTCACACCATTCTTCTGCCTCAGCCTCCTGAGTAGCTGGGACTACAGGTGCTGCCATCACACCCGGCTAATATTTTGTGTTTTTAGTAGAGACAGGGTTTCACCGTTTTAGCCAGGATGGTCTTGATCTCCTGACCTCGTGATCCACCCGCCTCAGCCTCCCAAAGTTCTGGGATTACAGGCGTGAACCACCACACCCAGCTGAGGCGAGACTTCTGTAAGTACTCTTCAAGCAGTAGTACAAGAGTTAATATGTGTTCTTCTTTTTTAAGCTGGTAAATAAATTTCCTTTTTCTCCCCATTTTAAAGTGTGTTGGTTATATATGGGTAAATTGAAATGTATTTCTTTTCCTTTTTTTTCTTGCATAGCCATTTTTAAAAATATTTTTTAAATATTTAAAATATAAAATATTTTTAAAAATTTTTGTGGGTTACATAGTAGATGTGTGAAATGTATTTGTAACATGTATGTAGGTTTAACTTCTGTGTAGTTTAATTGTTTTGTTATTAATTGATAAATGAGTCTATTTTCTTTGCTAATAGAGTTGCTGTCAATTTGTAAGTATGTAAAGTTTATTATAGAGTATATTCTCACGTGAATTATTATTTTCATCTGTTGTTCTTTACATTGTCATTATTTTTGGCTATTTGCACCGGTCACATTGGTTTAAGGAGAGAGACCTGTGATCGAACAGTGTCTTGTGTCTAATCTGGGAAAGAAAGCATCCAGTCTTACCATCATGTATGATGTTAGCTGAGGATTTTTAAAATAAATTCCTTAAAGTAGATTGAGAAAGTTTCCTGCTGTCCATTATTATTGAATATTTCATTGTCAAGTATTGTTGAAGTTTTTCTCATGGTTTTTGTGCATCTATTGGAATGATCTTGTGGTTTCTGAAATTTATTCTGTTAACATGGTGTATTACATTAATTGACTTTCTAAAATAACAGATTGGGTCTAACTTTGTCACCCAGGCTGGTCTCAAACTCCTAGGTTCAAGTGATTCTCCTGCCTTGCCCTCTCAAAGTGTTGGGATTACAGATGTGAGCCACTGTGCCCAGCCAAATTGACTTTTAGATGCAAAAACAACATTGCTTTTTTGGGGGATTAAATCTCTCTTGGTAATGAAGTATAAGTCTTTTTATGTGTTGGTAAATTCAGTTTTGTAGTATCTTTTGAGACTTTTTGCATCTATATTGAAAGAAATTTGGGTACCCTAGCGTAGTTGATAGTGGTGTATACTATATAGTATACTATATAGTACTATATAGTATTATTTCGTATATATGTAGTTCATTAGTTCATTCTCACGCTGCTATGAAGAAATTCCTGAGACTGGGCAATTTACAAAGGAAAGAAGTTTAATTGACTCACAGTTCAGCATGGTAGGGAGGCCTCAGGAAACTTACATTCCTGGCAGAAGGTGAAGGGGAAGCAAGGCACCTTCACAAATTCACAAGGTGGCAGGAAGGAGAAGTACAAGCAGGGAAGATGCCAGATGCTTATAAAACCATCAGATCTCATGAGACTCACTCATGATGAGAACAGCATGGGCGAAACCATCCCCATGATTCAGTTACCTCCACCTGGTCTTGCCCTTGACACATGGGGATTATTACATGTCAAGGTGAGATTTGGGTGGGGACACGGAGCCAAACTGTATCTGTGTGTGTGTCACACGTGTGCGTGTACAAGGAGACATCCACTCTGGGGAGAATTAGGCATCTCAGACAGTTGCCTGACAAGTGATTGTTGTGTAGGAAAACTTAGTGACCTTGTGTTTTCTGTGCTGCTTTTTCTCTTGCTGCTGTTATGTGCACTCTTCTGATGAGGTGCATATGCATAGTTCCTCATGGTTTAGGTGCAGATGAGCAAAGAGAAGGGAAATAATCATTTTATGTTATTCCCTCCCAATACTAAACTCCTAGCCAAAGTGTGGGCTTTCCTTAGCATTGCTGCTCACCAGCATTCTCCTGTGACCACAAGGCTTGATGAACTTAGACAAAATGACCTTCTTATGGACGCTAACTTCAGCAAGATATAGTAGACCTCACTGGAGGCTTAGGTGATCTTCTCCACTGTGGGTTGCCAGGCTTCTGAACTCTTTCCCTTAACCACACAGATGGTCTACACTGTTTGTTACCAGGTAGCGATAGTACCTGAAACCTGTAACTTTACATGAGTAGAAATCCAAAATGTTATAAGGCAATTGTTATAGCGAGAAAGGAGAAGGCTAGTTATGTGATGTGTTCACATCCAAAAATCTAATAGCAGATGACTCACCAATCATAATAGAGCATGTCAGTTAAAGGCACTCCGTGACTTCAGTCCAGACAGGATCAAGTCCCCACTCTACTCCTGTCCAGTGTCTGAATTTAGACAAATCACTGACTGTCTCCATGTTTAAGTTCTCATCCTGATAATGGCAGCACCTACCTCATAGATTTGTGAAGAATAGAAAGTTACTACATGGCTGCTTATCATAACAGTGATGAATACATTGCAGGGACACTTTAAATGGTGTACAACAAGTAATGTATGAATTTACTAGGGTACCCACATCCTTGCCAACACATGGTATTTTCTTTTTCTTCTTCTTCTTTTTTTTTTGAGACAGAGTCTCGCTCTGTCGCCCAGGCTGGAGTGCAGTGGTGCGATCCCGGCTCACTGCAAGCTCCGCCTCCCAGGTTCACACCATTCTCCTGCCTCAGCCTCCCGAGTAGCTGGGACTACAGGCACCCGCCACCACACCCGGCTAATTTTTTGTATTTTTAGTGGAGACGGGGTTTCACCGTGTTAGCCAGGATGGTCTCCATCTCCTGACCTCGTGATCCACCCGCCTTGGCCTCCCAAAGTGCTCGGATGACAGGCGTGAGCCACCGTGCCCAGCCCAACACATGGTATTTTCTGTCATTTTCGTTTAGTCTTCTGGTTGCTGTGTGATGGTCTCAGGCTTTATTTACATTTCTCTGATTGCTAACAGACTTGAACATTTCAGCACACTTTTTAGTTATTGGATAACCTCTATTTTGAAGACTTATTTTGCTCATCTCCCACTATTTTAGGGGTCTTTTTCTTCTTGATTTATAGTGGTTCTTTACATGAAGCTGGGTAAGAGTCCTTTCTTTGGTATTGCTCTCACTCAGTCTCTCTGTATTTTGATAAGCTCTTAATTTTAATAAATTGTATTTATTATTTTCCCCAGTATATTAAATATTTTTTATTTAAGAAATATTTCTCTTAAGGCCACAGAAATTTTGTTTTTTAAATGAGGATATATATTTAAAATTTTATTTTGCAATTCATTCAGAATTTAGTGTTTTTGTGGCTAGGAATTCAATTTTTCCAGTAAACTAACAAAATATAATTTATTCTGTATTTTGATAAGTTGTTAATTTTAATAGAATGTTATTTGTTCTTTCCCCCAGCATATTAAATTTTTTTGTTTTATTTAAGAAATCTTTCTCTATTTTAAGACCACAGAAATGTTTTTGTTTTTTTAATCAGGATGTATATTTAAAATTTGATTTAGCAGTTTATTCAGAATTGAGATTTTTTTTGTGGCCAGGAATTTTTTTCCAATAAGCTAACAAAATATAATGAATTCTTTTTTATTTGCTGTCACCTGTCATTGTCTCACCCAAGTTAGTATCATCTCACCCTCAGAGCTGGCTTTTCGGTGAGGACATATAATCCTGCTCATTTCTTCATCTTTCAGTTCTCAGCAGCCCCACAGCACCAGAGTCAGTGGTGGTTTTGGTCAGAAATCTTCAGTGGGCCTTTTTTGCTCAATGGATAAATTATTTTCATATTTTATTTGTATGTTTAATTTTAAAATATTAGTTGACAGATAATATTGGATATATTCAAGATATCTCCAAAGACACATTGTGTGGTAATTGTTACAAAACCAGTGTCTGCCATGACTTACAAGTTTGTCCTCCACCTAAATTCGTGTTGAAACTTTAAACTCCAAAACAATAATATTAAGAAGTGGGGCCTTTAGCGGGTGGTGAGGTCACAAAGGCTGTGCCCTCATCATTGAGATTAATGACTTCATAAAAGAACTTGAGGGAGTGAGTTCTGCCCTTTCTGCCCTTCTGCTATCTGTGAACGTAACATTCAGGGAGTCATCTTGAAGGCAGAGAGCAAGGTCTTCACCAGAGACAATCTGCCAATGACTGGATTTTGCACTTCCCGGCCTATATAACTGTGAGCGATGAATTTACGTCACGTATAAACTACCTAGTCAGGTATTTTGTTAAAGCAGCAGGAATGGACTGAGGCAACATCTGTTGCCACCCGTGCTGTACATTAGATTGCCAGAACTTATTCATCTTAAAACTGAAAGTTGGTACCTTTTGAGCAATGTCTCCCCATATCCCCTACCTTCCGGCCCCTGGAAACCACTATGTAGTCTGTTTCTATGAGTTCAATGTTTTTAAGCGCCATCTATAAGTAAGATCATATAACATTTGTCTTTCTGTATCTGACTTATTTTACTTAACATTCTCCAGCTTCATCCATATTTTCACAAATGACAAGACTTTATTCTTTCTTATGGCTGAATAATATTTCATTGTGTGTGTGTGTGTGTGTACATCTCACAATTTCTTTATCCGTTCACCTATGAATGGGCATTTAGGTTGTTTCCGTGTCTTTGACTATCGTGAAAAATGCTGCAATAAACCTGTGATTGCAGAATTCCCTCTGAGATACTGACTGTATTTCCTTTGGATGTAATACCCAGACGTGGGCTTGCTGAATAATATGGTAGTTCTATTTTAATATTGTGATGAGCCGCCTTACTGTTTTTTATACGGACTGTATCAATCTTCTCATATATGTAAGGGAATGTTGCTCCCTTTTGGGAGACAATGCTTCATGGATCTCTCACTTCATTTTCCCACATCTTGTGTAAGCGTTTCTTCTGGGCTGTCTTTTTCAGGATTTTTTTAAATGAAAGAAACAGACTTGAAGGATGTGTCTCGTCAGGTCTGTAAATAAATACTTGGACAATTGAATAAAGATTATGCCTTTCTCTGAGGCACTGGTTGGCAGGTTTTCTTTGAAACACATGTTAAAGCACTGGGATTTCTTAACCTTGAGATTCCTCAGCTGTGATCAAAATCTACTGCGCAGAAAGTATCCAGTTGGCTCTCTTGGTGTCATCCCTGTCACTTGGAGTGGAATGGGGAACAAGTGCAAATATGGAGCTCTTGCTTTCGTTTGTGTGGTGAATCATCAAATATTTTCATCAGGCCCAGGAATCTCATGCCTTCTTTTAATATCCATGGAGTTGACAGTCTTAATTTTTTGGCTTGTAAATAGAAAAAAAAAAAAAATCCAAGAATGTTCACATTTTTGACAGCTTGGGTGATGATGAGATTGATTCTGAGAGGTCTATAACCTTATAACTTTGTATAAGAGGAAAGTAGAAAGATTCTTCACAGACCTGGCCAGGGCGTATGAGAAGGCTTCCTGGAACAAGCAGCAAATTCTCTCACCCAAACGAGAGTGAAGTGAGAGTAAGATCCCTCCATTCTCCAACCTGTTAGCGAGGCTGTTGTGTGAGAGGGAGAATTGAAAGGAGCAGTCTAAATGTGCCTCATATGTTCATTCTCCTAGCCAAGGTCGGAAACAATGAGGAGTCCCCGAAGCTGATAGAAGACTTAGGATAAATAGAAAATATTGTAAGTTCTTGTGGTTTTGCTGAAAGCAGTCAACAGGCTGCTAGCAACTAAAAGAAAATGTGGGTGTTGGTACCTTGCTTATAAGCAGAGAGTCTCTCTTTGTACTTGCTGATACCAAAACTCCACTGACAGGGCTTGGGCAGGGTTCACCATGAGGGCAGAAATGCCACAGAACAATGGAGGTGGAGCCTTTGCGGCTAACTCAATGTCCTCTGTGTTTCTACACCAAACTTCACAGTTAGAACTGTGTTACCTGTGTTTGTGCTTCCCTGTCCCCTGAGTGCTGGCGGGGATTATTCCAGTCTGGGTGAGAGACAGACTTCTCCATTTGCCACAGAGGGCAGGTCAGTCTTTATCATGAGAACCTTTACACTCTGATGTCCAAAATGTTCACCCTGCATGAGCTGTTAGCTGCAGAGACAGAGGTGTCTGTCTCAGTGCTCCTGTCTAGAGTGGTAATACCGCTCTGCTAGTAGATGTAGCTGATAATTGAAACCGTGCTTCAGAAAGTTAAAGAAGCAGCCAGGCGCGGTGGCTCACCTGTAATCTCAGCACTTTGGGAGGCCGAGCCGCGTGGATCATGAAGTCAGGAGTTTGAGACCAGCCTGGCCAACATAGTGAAACCCCATCTCTAACAAAAACACAAAAATTAGCCGGTGTGGTGGTGTGTGCCTGTAATCCCAGCTGTTCTGGAGGCTGAGGCAGGAGAATGGCTTGAACCCAGGAGGTGGAGGCTGCAGTGGGCCGAGATCAGGACACTGGACTCCAGTCTGGGCAACAGAGCAAGACTCTGTCTCAAAAAAAAAAAAAAAAAGTTAAGCCAATGACTAACAGAAATCCTTGAGTTTACAGGATGGCAAATTAAAACAAAACAAAACAAAACACACACACACAACTTCCTAAAACACTGAAATTCCCTTCACTTATGGGATAAAGTGGCTGAAATTGGTTTGAACAAATATAACCAATGGGACTGTGCACAGAGTGAGCTTGCTGACATCATAGCCTGAATTTCTACCACGTTTCCTACTAACTCCCCCAAAATTTGCACATATGACCCATGAGGAAGCATGAAGAACTGGGCATGCCCATGGGTATTCCAGACCTCCCGTTACCATCTGCTAGTCACCTCCTAAGCTCAGAAGCTACCCCCGTGCCTTTTCTAGTAGAAATTCTGCTGTGATGCCACCAGAGGGAGACAGATTCCAGCTTGGGACTCCTGTCTCTTTGGGAATGAACTTTCAATATAAAACTTTTCTCAAAAACAAAAAACCAATGACAACTCAATGTATTGGCCCCTAGCGTATTGGGTAGTAAGCCCTGTTTTCTCAATAACAAGAAGACCTGGAAAAAACCCAGAACTCCGCTTTCCAAATAAGGTTTAGTGAAGCTAAGTGGGCATATTTTCATTGCTCAATTCTTCCAACAGTCAAGAAAAACGTGATCACTTTGCCATTTGGAGCCTTTGACAAAAAGAGACTGCACCTAAACATATTCTTAGGCGTGTTTGACTCATAGCCACCCTGACACTAGAACAGGTTACACTAATGTGCAAGTCAGTTATAAGCTTGCTACAGAACTCCAGTCAAACTGAATCCCAACTCAAGGAGGGCTGGGGGCTGCCTAGCTTTGTATTCCAATTTTGAGGTGGGTCAATTTGAATTCTTATGAAAGACCTCAAAAGACTACTTGTTAAATATAAGTAATGTGTTCTAGAAGGAAATTGGACTGACACAGAAATAGTTCTAAAGGGAAAATCGGAGTCTCTCTGTGGTGGGAATTTTATGCCCTGCTGCACTATCTGGAGCAAAGCTTCTGGCTCTGTGGGGCCCCTACTTCACTAAGTATTCCCTAAATTTCTTCCCTGGTTTACCGATAGGTCGGGGAAACTGATACCTCATGGTGTTCACTGAGCTACTGTCTACGGTGGCTTTTGAACTTCAGTGCTAGCCATGCGGAACCTGAGTGGGGTGGTCATGCCACTCAATGGTCAGAACTCAGGTTTCATTGCTCACATTCTAGCTGTTTGGTCTTTTGCATTAAAAACTACAGACTGTCTGAAAAAAGGAAATCTTTCAGGCTGCAAACTGGAAATAACCTCAGCAGCTGATTTACTGCTGTGTCAGGTCACTCATTTACAAGTTTTTGGCCGGTCGCGGTGGCTTATGCCTGTAATCCCAGCACTTTGGGAGGCTGAGGCGGGTGGATCACCTGAAGTCAGGAGTTTGAGTTGGCCAACATGGTGAAACCCTGTCTCTACTAAAAATGCAAAAATTATCCAAGCATGGTGGCAGGCGTCTGTAATCCCAGCTACTCAGGAGGCTGAAGTAGGAGAATCGCTTAATCGCTTGAACCCAGGAGGCGGAGGTTGCACTAAGCCGAGAATGCACCACTGCACTCCAACCTGGGTGACAAGAGTGAAACTCCGTCTCAAAAAAGAAAAAAAAAAAAACAAACAGAAGTTTTTAATAAGAGCCTGTTCTCTGAAGAGACTGACTGTAACCAGGCTGTGGGTTGAGTCTGAATCCATGTCTAATGCCGAGGGCATCACCGCGGCCAGACTTGTGGTTCTTGGTGAAAGGTGATCTTTCTATCTCACAATATGGGAGGCCCCCGACTATTCTCAACAGAATGACTTCACCGACCTTTTGACTCACTTCGGAAGGTATTGTTAATACCTCATCACTGCTCACACCGTCAGCATAAAAACTGACTCCAGACACACCGTGTGTCCCTCAAAACTAATCTCTGTCACCTTTTCAAATTTCAGAACCATTTGCACTCTGACAACGTTGTGTCTCTTATCATCAAATCTACTAGAAATTGGCTGACTGGTTTTACCATCTTTTCCTTCTCCTGATCCATATGTTACAATTTGTTGATTGAATGTAATTCTGTCTAAAAAGGAATAATCTCTTTTTGACTGCCTCCAGGATAAGAATGAAATGGTTGAGGGCTGTAGAGATCTGTTTCCCAAATTTGAGATTCCACGCTGACTACTTGAAAAGATACATCTTACTGGCCGGGCGCGGTGGCTCAAGCCCATAATCCCAGCACTTTGGGAGGCCGAGGCGGGTGGATCACAAGGTCAGGAGTTTGAGGCCAGACTGGCCAATATGGTGAAACCTTGTCTCTACTAAAAATACAAAAATTAATCAGGCATGGTGTGGACGCCTGTAGTCCCAGCTACTCAGGAGGCTGAGGCAGGAGAATTGCTTAAACCCGGGAGGCAGAGGTTGCAGTGAGCTGAGATCAGGCCACTGCACTCCAGCCTGGGAGACAGAGTGAAGAAAAGAAAAGAGAGGAGAGAGGAAAGAGAAAAGAAAGAAGGAAGGAAGGAGAGGGGAGGGGAGGGGAGGAGAGGAGAGGAGAGGAAAGAGGAAAGGAAAGGAAAGGAACTGGAAGGGAAGGGAAGGGGAAAGGAGAGGAGTGGAGGGGAGGGGAGAGAAGGGGAGGAGAATACATCTTCCTTTCCCCTAAATGCAACCCTAGCTTAGTTTGTACTAGACTAGGGTTTAGAGCTAGTCTTTTGCAGCCTTTCATAGAGTTCCAATTGACCCACCTCAAACGTGGGTTATAGAGCTACACAGCCCTCAGTCCTCCTTGGGTTAGGATTCAGCTTGACAGGAGCTCCGTAACAAGCTTTTAGCTGACTTCCACATCAGCTCTAACTAAACGCTAGCTTTCCCCTAACTGCTCCAAGCCTAGTTTGTAGTAGGCTGAGTGGCAGCCTAGCCCGAAGTGGGATTATGATACTCCAACTTAGTTGTGATTGAGTTTTATGTGAACATTTTTGTCCCTATTTCATCTGGCTTTTCTAGATAAAATGTCTAGGAGAAGGTAGGAAGTGACCAGAATCAAGGTGAAATGCTTGGTGCTGGAATGAGATACACTAATTTTGTGGATGTAGTTGGGGAGGGATAGCTACCCGAAACCTGCAGAGTAAACAACTCAGACCTCAGGAGATACGGAGAATGGAGGGCATTAATAACTTTTTGTCTTTCTGAATCACCCTTAGTGAGGGCCAGAGAAAAATCTGGAAATCATCTTGGGAAAGGACAGGGTTAGTATTGGAGCAGGTGGTAGGGCAGGCGCTGTGGGTTCATATCCTTTTGGTCTCTCCACATCACCCTTCAGGGTCCTTTGGGACTGTTCCGTCTCTCTGTGATGTGGATGTGGAGTTTTATTGAGCATGCATGCTCACTGCCTCCCTGTCTGAGGCTACAGGTGTAGATGATAGGGAACTATTACTTTTTTTTCTGAGAGATTTAGTATCTCATGGCCGAGCTTAAGCTGGATCTATGGAGCATTGATCCCATTGTCTACTTCTGTGAGCTAGAGCTCCTCCATCTAGTTTCTACCATCTAGAGACGAATCTTGTCAATACTTGGGTAAACCTGAGACATAAGTCAGGTAAGGGAACCCTAGGCATAGCCCGGCTCTTGCCTTGTTCCTCTTCTCACTTGAAATCTTGTTGGCTCAGAGAGATCCCCTCAGGTGGAGTCTCTCAGGAGCGATTAGAACATTGAATTCTAGAGAAGCTGGGGGAACAGGGCAGGGTCCCAGTTCAAAGCTTCTGTCAAAAGCTTCCAGTCTGTGTGTAGTAAGTAAATCTAGAAACGATCCTAGAGCTCTGGATGGATCACTAAGAGGATCACTAAGAGAGGGCAGGATTTCTGTAGATCAGAATACCAGGACACACGTTCCTGAGTCACCTTCCGGGGTCAGATTCTTGGTTAAACCTGTGTGGTGGGGGCTGTAGAGCAGCGTATGCCTGGGAAAGCCTCTGATGACACATTTCCTCAGGGATTTTTTTAGGCCTGATTTCCCTTTGAATTTACTTTTACAATCCTTTTGTAATTTTATTTTTCACATCAATTGTAACTTATAAATTGGTATTATTATACATATGTAGGCATTTGGGTGTGTTTTGAAGGCATGTCCTGCTTCAGACTGATTTGTGGTATATTGAATTAGGCCCATTTACTGGAATTATCAACTGCTCTCCTCCAACTACACCAAGAGCTGAAGATTCTGGGGACGTCAGATTGGAGATGAAATAGAAGAGAGGAGAAAACAGCTCTCTATGCCACATGCAGATTCTTTATGGATAAAATGCATAATTACCTAAAATGTAAAATACTCAAAAAATTATCTAATCAGTGTGTAATGGAAATTATAGAGCAAAGAACAAAACAAATACCAAAATACTTTTCTTTTTTCTCCATAAACATTAAATAATTTATATAATGAAATACTGCATGATCCCAGTGTAAAATGCCAATAGAATATATGTAAAAACAAAAGACAGTATCTGTATTAGATTTAAAATCTCCTATAGCCAGGCGTGGTGGCTCAAGCCTGTAATCCCAGCACTTTGGGAGGCCGAGACGGGCGGATCACGAGGTCAGGAGATCGAGACCATCCTGGCTAACACGGTGAAACCCTGTCTCTACTAAAAAATACAAAAAACTAGCCGGGCGAGGTGGCGGTGCCTGTAGTCCCAGCTACTCGGGAGGCTGAGGCAGGAGAATGGCGTGAACCCGGGAGGCGGAGCTTGCAGTGAGCCGAGATCGCACCACTGCACTCCAGCCTGGGCGACAGAGCAAGACTCCATCTCAAAAAAATAAAATAAAATAAATAAAATTAAATAAAATAAAATAAATAAAATATAGGCAAATGATATAAGCCAGGTGAAGAATAGGATCAATAAGCATTTAATATACCTTGTTTTAGATTCTATGTAAGAAAATAAAAAATAAGTAACAATGGCATGGCGATTTCATCAAACTGAACAAATAGAAGCATTTCTCCAGAGAGAATATGCTATTAAAGATTGGTAAATATCAGTCTTCTGAGGACTCGGCCTGGGAGAGTGAAGAGCTACAGCCTTTTCTGAGTTCCAGTGGGGAGGATATAAATATATATTCATTTTGCTACTCTTTTTAATATACAAACATATATGAATGATTACACCCTAATGTATTTTCTGATTTACAGAAATGCGTGACTGTCATAAGACAGCCAGAAGATGTCAGATGTCTTATATGAAATACAAAATGTGTCAGTAATCAGCCCTAAAGAAAACGAGATTTACCATTTTCAATGTATTGTTCAAGTTCCTTTTCTACAACACCACAGGTTCTGTTATTAACATAGTGTATCTAAAGTTGTCACTGCTGGTCATCCGGAAGAATCTGGGAAGCAGCAAGTCTTTGTTTTCACTCCCAGACCTGTTTTCTTTGCTGAACAGGGTCAGGAGACCCCCAGGTCAAGCTTCCTCTCATCTGTAGATAGGCTGAGTTACCTTCAGTCCAAAAAAGGGCTGGGCCTGTGTTTCTCCCAGAAGGAACTCTGCACTTCTCCAGCCAGGGCTGGACCCTGGGACAAGTCAGCGTGGCTGAGATTCCCAGCCCGCAGCAGGGAACACAGGCCACCTCGGAGTCCATGGTGTAGACGATCTGTACTGCAGCACAGAGGCCCCCAGAGCTGGCGAGCTAAGAGAGCTGCGCCCAGGTCAGCAGAGAATGGACCTACTGTGCTTGTGTCTGAGCTAGGTCTTGATAAGTGGCCTCAGACTTAGCATAGACGTCATCAGGCTTTTCAGAAGTGGCAGCAGGTGATCTCCTGGGGACTGAGATATGGGCTGCTTGCTGGACCCAGTGCAGACCCTTGGGGATCCACTATGGCAGGCATCACAGGTCTGCTTAGTTTTCCTGCTATAGGGCCCCCAGCTCATGACCACAGAACAGTCACCTCTCCCCTGGCTGAGCGTAGCCACCAGTAGTGGCCCAGAGTTTCCCATGGAGAGCCTCCGAGAGGCATATGGAAGCCCCTCTGCCACTGCCACAGTCATGGTTCTATCCCTGCTGCCTTTGGTCTGGGGAAGAAACAAAGAACCTGAGAGCTACAGCCAAGCTTACAGCCACCACCACAGCCCCACACTGAGAGCAGACTAGTCTTTCTCCCTGTGAGAGCTACACCCAAGCTTACAGCCACCACCACAACCAAGCTTACAGCCACCACCACAACCACCATACCAAGAGGAGACTAGTCTTTCTCCCTGTGAGCCTTCATCCCATTGCTCCCCAACAAGTGGAACCCCAAGCTTATGCCAGCAGTGCAGCTGCCCCACCCACCAGCTGAACACCCCCAATAACCGTGGTTCTGCATTTCTTGGAGGTAGAGCCCTCAGGAGCAACCAAAAGCCTTTCTACCACTGCAGTGGAACTGCCCTTGCTATCCTCAGACAAATGAATGAACAAATACCATAAGTGCCTTATCCATACCTCCAACAAACTGCACTTGACCCAAGGAGAGGAGACCAGTTCATCTCCCACGGGTTCCACCCACACCCCTGCTTGTCACCAGATAGGAAACCCTGGGCTTGGACCCACAGCACAGACCCTCCATCCTGGGCTGGTTGCACTTAGCAATTGCTAACTGGCACCTCTGGGGTGGAGCCCCCAGGAGACAAGCAAAAGACCTTTGGCCACAACCACTATTAAGGTCCCTTCCTCTGCTGCCTCCAAGCCAGAGGAGGAACATAAACCCTGAGACTGCCCCAGAGCTGTGGTGGGCAGCCCAAGGGTGCCAAGCTGCAATTTATAGCCAGCATTCAAGTGGGAGAGAAGCCTGCACTTTCAGAACATCGAGAGAAGCGTGACTGCAACTGTCAGAAATTACAGGGGAGCCACATGACCAAGCAAGAGCCTACCAACTAACCACTATGCCTAAGCACCACCTACTGGATCACATCCCAAAGTTCCAACACCAAAACACCTTGCTATCATTCCCCTCTGTGAGACCAAAGACAAGCCAGCTACAAACGAAGACGCTGCACAAAGCCTCGGCTCTGTGAAAACATCGAGAAAAAAGGTGTACTCACTGTACTCAATCTACACTGCAGTTACAGGAACACCCACGTGCAGAGATGAAAAAGAACCATTGAAAGAACTCCAGTAACTCAAATGGCCAGAGTGTTATATGTCCTCCAAATGACCACACCAGTTTTTCAACAGGGGTTCTTACTCAGGCTGAGCTAGCTGGAATGACAGAAATGGAATTCAGAATATGAATAGGAATGAAGATCGTCAACATTCAGGAGAATGCAAAACCCAATCCAAAAAAACTAAGAATTGCAGGAGCTGAAAGACAAGATAACTGATATAAAAAAGAATCTAATCATTCTGACCGAGCAGAAAAACACACTACAAGAATTTCATAATGCAATCACAAGTATTAACAACAGAAGAGACCAAGTGGAGGAAAGACTCTCAGAACATGAAGACTGGCTTTCTGAAATAAGACAGACAAAAATTAAAAAGAATAAAAAATGAACAAAACATCTGAGAGATATGGTATTTTGTAAAGTGGCCAAATCTATGAATTATTGGCATCCCAGAAAGGGATGGAAAGAAAGCAGACAAGTTGGAAAACGTTTTAGTATATCGTCCACGAAAACTTCCCCAACCTTGGTAGAGAAGCCAACAGTCGCATTCAGGGAAACCAGAGAACCCCTGTAAGATTCTATACAAGAAAATCATCTCCAGGACACATAATAATCAGATTTTCCATGGTCAAAATGAAAGAAAGACTATTAAAGGCAGCTAGACAGGACAGGTCACCTACAAAGGTCACCCCATCAGGCTAACAGCAGACCTCTCAGCTGAAACCGTACAAGCCAGAAAAGACTGGGGGCCTATAGTCAACATTCTTTTTTTTTTTTTTTTTTTTTTTTTTTTTTTGAGACAGAGTCTCACTTTGTCTCCCAGGCTGGAGTGCAGTGGCACGATCTCAGCTCACTGCAAGCTCCGCCTCCCGGGTTCATGCCATTCTCCTGCCTCAGCCTCCTGAGTAGCTGGGACTACAGGCGCCTGCCACCACGCCTGGCTAATTTATTTGTATTTTTAGTAGAGACAGGGTTTCACCATGTTAGCCAGGATGGTCTCAATCTCTTGACCTCGTGATCCAACCACCTTGGCCTCCCAAAGTGCTGGGATTACAGGTGTGAGCCACCACGCCCGGCCTCAACATTCTTAAAGAAAAAACTCTTCAACCAAGAATTTCATACCCAGCCAAACTAAGCTTCCTAAGTGAAGGAGAAATAAGATCCTTTTCAGACAAGCAAATGCTGAGGGAGTTCATTACCACCAGACCTGCCTTACGAGAGATCTTGAAAGGAGCACTATATATAGAAAGAAAAGTCTGCTACCAGCCAATACAAAAACACACTTAAATACACAGATCAGTGACACTATAAAGAAACCACACAAACAAGCCAGCATAATAACCACCTAACAACATGACAGGATCAAATCCACACATATCAGTACTAACATTGAATGTAAACAGGCTACATGCCCCACTTGAAAGGCACACAATGGCAAGCTGCATAAGAAAGCAAGACCTGATGGTATGTTGTCTTCAAGAGACCCATGCAGTGACCTACGCTCACAATAAAGGGATGGAGAAAAATCAACCAAGCAAATGGAAAACAGAAAAGCAGGGGTTACAATCCTAGTTTCTGACAGAATAGATTTAAACCAACAAAGATTTAAACTGACAAGGGTATTACATAGTGGTGTGAACCATGAAAACTTGAGATGAGTCACAGTTAATTTAGAAAGTTTATTTTGCCAAGGTGAGGACACTCATCCATGACACAGCCTCAGGAAGTCCTGACAACATGTGCCCAAGGTGGTCAGAGCACAGCTTGGTTTTATACATTTTAGGGATACATGAGACATCAATTGACATATGTAAGATGAACATTGGTTCAGTCCAGAAAGGCAAGACAACTCAAAGCAAAGGCAGGACAACTCGAAGGGAGGGAGCTTCCAGGTCACAGGTAGGTAAGAGACAAGTGGTTGCATTCTTTTGAGTATCGGACTAGCCTCTCCAAAAGGAGGCAATCAGATATGCATTTATCTCAGTGAGCAGAGGGGTAACTTTGAATAGAACGGAAGGCAGGTTTGCCCTAAGCAGTGCCCAGCTTGACACTTCCTATTATTTCTTACTGTCAATCATGTTCACACTCAGCCTTAAACAATTTGCCAATTACACTTTTCAGTTTTCCTGCAGATGTACTGGTTCATGAAGATGTTGTGCTCATGAGTTTCTACTCTAGTAAGTTTTGGGTCTATGTATGTACCTTTCTTTCTCTGCACTCTTGGGGCAAGGATTTGCCATATGATTGATCGGAGAATTGTTCATTTTAAATTAGAACAGAATTTTTATTCTTTCTTTTATTCTAAAAAACAAAAACAGGATACATGTATAGAACATGTGGGTTTGTTACATGAGTATACGTGTGCCTTGGTGGTTTGCTGCACCTATTGACCTGTCCTCTAAGTTACCTCCCCTCATCCCCCAACCTCCAACAGCCCCTGGTGTATGTTGTTCCCCCTCTGTGTCCATGTGTTCTCAATGTTCAGCTCTCACTTATGAGTGAGAACATGCGGTGTTTGGTTTTCTGTTCCTGTGTTTGCTGAGGATGATGGCTTCCAGTTTCATCCATGTCCCTGCAAAGGACATGATCTCATTCCTTTTTATGTCTACATAGTGTTCTATATATGTCTACATAGTGTTTTATATATGTGTGTGTGTATATATATGTGTGTGTATATGTGTGTGTGTGTGTATATATATATATATCACATTTTCTTTGTCCACTCTATCATTGATGGGCATTTGGGTTGGTTCTACATCTTTGCTGTTGTAAGTAGTGTTGCAATAAACACACGTGTGCATGTGTCTTTATAGTAAAATGATTTATATTCCCTTGGGTATCTATGCAATAATGGGATTGCTGGGTCAAATGGTATTTCTGGTTCTAGATCCTTGAAGAATCTCCACACTGTCTTACACAATGGTTGAACTAATTTACATTCCCACCAACAATGTAAAAGTGTTCCTATTTCCCCACATCCTCACCAGCATCTATTGTTTCCTGACTTTTTAATAATCGCCATTCTGACTGGCATGAGATGATATCTCATTGTTTTGATTTGCATTTCTCTGATGATCAGTGATGTTGAGTTTTTGTTCATGTGTTTGTTAGATGCATAAATGTCTTCTTTTGAGAAGTGTCTATTCATATCCCTTGCCCACTTTTTGATGAGTTATTTGTTTTTTCTTGTAAATATATTTAAGTTCCTTGTAAATTCTGGATATTAGACCTTTGTCAGATGGATAGATTCCAAAAATTTTCTCCCATTCTGTAGGCTGCCTGTTCACTCTGAGGATAGTTTCTTTTGCTGTGCATAAGCTCTTTAGTTTAATTAGATCCCATTTGTCAGTTTTTGCTTTTGTTGCAATTGCTGTTGGCATTTTTGCCCTAAAGTTGTTGCCCACGCCTATGTCCTGAGTGATATTCCCTAGGTTTCGTTTTTCTTTTTTCTTTTTTGTATTTTTAGTAGAGACAGGGTTTCACTATGTTGGCCAGGCTGATCTCGAATGCCTGACCTCGTGATCCACCCACCTTGACCTCCCAGACTGCTGGGATTACAGGCACGAGCCACCATGCCCAGCCTCCCTAGGTTTTCTTCTAGAGTTTTTATGGTTTTGGATTTTACATTTAAATCTTCAACCCATCTTGAGTTAATTTTGGTATAAGGTGTAAGGAAGGGGTCCAGTTTCAGTTTTCTGCATATGGCTAGTTTTCCTAGCACCATTTACTGAATCAGAGATCCTTTCTTCATTGCTTGTTTTTGTCAGGTTTGTCGAGGATCAGATGTTTTTAGATATGTGGTAGTATTTCTGAGGTCTCTGTTCTGCTCCACTGGTCTATATGTCTGTTTTGGTACAAGTACCTTGCTATTTTGGCTGCTGTAGCCTTGTAGTATAGTTTGAAGTCAGGCGGCATGATGCCTCCAGCTTTGTTCTTTTTGCTTGGGATTGTCTTGGCTATATGGGGTCTTCTTTGATTCCATATACTTCTTTTTTTTTTTTTTTTTTGAGATGGGTCTGACTCTGTTGCCCAGGCTGGAGTGTGGTGGCATGATCTCGGCTCACTGCAACTTCCACCTCCTGGGAGCAAGCAATTCTCTTGCCTCAGCCTCCCCAGTAGCAAGGATTACAGGTACACGCCACCATGCCTGGCTAATTTTTGTGTTTTTAGTAGAGATGGGGTTTCACCATGTTGGCCTGGCTGGTCTCAAACTCCTAACCTCAAGTGATCTACCCGCCTTGGCCTCCAAAAGTGCTGGGATTACAAGCATGAGCCACTGTGCCTGGCCAATTCCACATGAAATTTTAAATAGTTTTTGCTAATTCTGTGAAGAATGTCAATGGTAGTTTGATGGGAATAGCACTGAATCTATAAATTACTTTGGGCAGTGTAGCCATTTTCGTGATACTGATTCTTCCTGTCCATGAGGATGGAATGTTTTTCCATTTGTTTGTGTCCTGTCTTATTTCCTTGAGTAGTGGTTTGTAGTTCTCCTTGAAGAGGTCCTTCACATCCCTTGTTAGCTGTATTCCTAGGTATTTTATTCTGTTTGTAGTGATTGTGAATGGGAGTTCATTCATGATTTGACTCTCTGCTTGCCTATTGTTGGTGTAACAGAATGCTTGTGATTTTTGCACAGTGATTTTGTATCCTGAGACTTTGCTGAAGTTGCTTATCAGCTCAAAACGTTTTTGGGCTGAGTTGATGGGATTTTCTAAATATAAAATTATGTCATCTGCAAACAGACTTCCTCTCTTCCTATTTGAATACGCTTTATTTCTTTCTCTTGCCTGATTGTCCTGGCAAGAACTTTCAATACTATATTTTGTTGTTTTTTTGTTTTTTTGTTTTTAATCATTATGCTTTAAGTTCTAGGGTACATGTGCACAATGTGCAGGTTTGTTACATATGTATAAATGTGCCATGTTGGTATGCTGCACCCATTAACTCGTTATTTACATTAGGTATATCTCCTAATGCTATCCCTCCCCCATCTCCCCACCCCATGACAGGCCCCGGCATGTGATGTTCCCCTTCCTGTATCCAAGTGTTCTCATTGTTCAGTTTCCACCTATGAGTGAGAACATGCAGTGTTTGGTTTTCCTTCCTTGTGATAGTTTGCTCAGAATGATGGTTTCCAGCTTCATCCATGTCCCTACAAAGGACATGAACTCATCCTTTTTTGTGGCTGCATAGTATTCCAAGGTGTATATGTGCCACATTTTCTTAATCCAGTCTATCATTGGTGGACATTTGGGTTGGTTCCAAGTCCTTGCTATTGTGAATAGTGCCACAATAAACATACGTGTGCACATGTCTTTATAGCAACATGATTTATAATCCTTTGGGTATATGTCCAGTATTGGGATAGCTGGGTCAAATGGTATTTCTAGTTCTAGATCCTTGAGGAATCGCCACACTGTCTTCCACAATGGTTGAACTAGTTTACAGTCCCACCAACAGTGTAAAAGTGTTCCTATTTCTCCATATCCTCTCCAGCACCTGTTGTTTCCTGACTTTTTAATGATCACCATTCTAACTGGTGTGAGATGGTATCTCATTGTGGTTTTGATTTGCATTTCTCTGATGGCCAGTGATGATGAGCATTTTTTCATGTGTCTGCTGGCTGCATAAGTGTCTTCTTTTGCGAAGTATGTGTTCATATCCTTTGCCCAGTTTTTGATGGGGTTGTTTGATTCTTTCTTGTAAATTTGTTTAAGTTCTTTGTAGATTCTAGATATTAGCCCTTTGTCAGATGGGTAGATTATAGAAATTTTCTCCCATTCTGTAGGTTGCCAGTTCACTCTGATGGTAGTTTCTTTTGCTGTGCAGAAGCTCTTTAGTTTAATTAGATCCCATTTGTCAATTTTGGCTTTTGTTGCCATTGCTTGTTGTGTTTTAGTCATGAAGTCCTTGCCCATGCCTGTGTCTTGAATGGTATTGCCTAGGTTTTCTTCTAGGGTTTTTATGGTTTTAGGTCTAACATTTAAGTCTTTAATCCATCTTGAATTAATTTTTGTATAAGGTGTAAGGAAGGGATCCAGTATGTCAAGCCAGTTTTCCCAGCACCATTTATTAAATAGGGAATCCTTTCCCTATTTCTTGTTTTTGTCAGGTTTGTCAAAGATCAGATGGTTGTAGATGTGTGGTATTATTTATGGGGGCTCTGTTCTGTTCCATTGGTCTATATCTCTGTTTTGGTACCAGTACCATGCTGTTTTGGTTACTGTAGCCTTGTAGTGTAGTTTGAAGTCAGGTAACGTGATGCCTCCAGCTTTGTTCTTTTGGCTTAGGATTGTCTTGGCAATGCAGGCTCTTTTTTGGTTCCATATGAACTTTAAAGTAGTTTTTTCCAATTCTGTGAAGAAAGTCATTGGTAGCTTCATGAGGATGGCATTGAATCTATAAATTACCTTGGGCAGTATGGCCATTTTCTCAATATTGATTCTTCCTATCCATGAGCATGGAATGTTCTTCCATTTGTTTGTGTCCTCTTTTATTTCATTGAGCAGCGGTTTGTAGTTCTCCTTGAAGATGTCCTTCACATTCCTTGTAAGTTGGATTCCTAGGTATTTTATTCTCTTTGAAGCAATTGTGAATGGGAGTTCACTCATGATTTGTCTGTCTGTCTGTTATTGGTGTATAGGAATGCTTGTGATTTTTGCACATTGATTTTATATCCTGAGACTTTGCTGAAGTTGTTTATCAGCTTAAGGAGATTTTGGGCTGAGACAATAGGGTTTTCTAAATATACAATCATGTCATCTACAAACAGGGACAATTTGACTTCCTCTTTTCCTAATTGAATACCCTTTATTTCTTTCTCTGGACAGAAGTTCTCTGACCAGAACTTCCAACACTATGTTGAATAAGAGTGGTGAGAGAGGGCATCCCCGTCTTGTGCCAGTTTTCAAAGGGAATGCTTCCAGTTTTTGCTCATTCAATATGATATTGACTGTGGGTTTGTCATAAATAGCTCTTATTATTTTGAGATACATCCCATCAATACCTAGTTTATTGAGAGTTTTTAGCATGAAGGACTGTTGAATTTTGTCGAAGGTCTTTTCTGCATCTATTGAGATTATCATGTGGTTTTTGTCTTTGGTTCTGTTTATATGATGGATTACATTATTGATTTACATATGTTGAACCAGCCTTGCATCCCAGGGATGAAGCCAACTTGATCATGATGGATAAGCTTTTTGATGTGCTGCTGGATTCGGTTTGCCAGTATTTTATTGAGGATTTTTGCATTGATGTTCATCAGGGATATTGGTCTAAAAGTCTCTTTTTTTGTTGTGTCTCTGCCAGGCTTTGGTATCAGGATGATGTTGGCCTCATAAAATGAGTTAGGGAGGATTCTCTCTTTTTCTATTGAGTGGAATAGTTTCAGAAGGAATGGTACCACCTCCTCCTTGTACCTCTGGTAGAATTCGGCTGTGAACCTCTCTCATCCTGGACTTTTTTTGGTTAGTAGGCTATTAATTATTGCCTCAATTTCAGAACCTGTTATTGGTCTATTCAGGGATTCAACGTCTTCCTAGCTTAGTCTTGGGAGGGTGTATGCGTCCAGGAATTTATCCATTTCTTCTAGATTTTCTAGTTTATTTGCTTAGAGGTGTTTATAATATCCTCTGATGGTAGTCTGTATTTCTGTGGAATCAGTGGTGATATCCCCTTTATCATTTTTTATTGCGTCTATTTGATTCTTCTCTCTTTTCTTCTTTATTAGTCTTGCTAGTGGTCTATCAATTTTGTTGATCTTTTCGAAACACCAGCTGCTGGATTCGTTGATTTTTTGAAGGGTTTTTCGTGTCTCTATCTCCTTCAGTTCTGCTCTGGTCTTAGTTATTTCTTGCCTCCTGCTAGCTTTTGAATGTGCTTACTCTTGCTTCTCTAGTTCTTTTAATTGTGATGTTAGGGTGTCAATTGTAGATCTTTCCTGCTTTTTCTTGTGGGCATTTAGTGCTATATATTTCCCTCTACACACTGCTGTAAATGTGTCCCCGAGATTCTGGTATGTTGTGTCTTTGTTCTCATTGATTTCAAAGAACATCTTTATTTCTGCCTTCATTTCGTTATGTACCCAGTAGTCATTCAGGAGCAGGTTATTCAGTTTCCATGTAGTTGAGCGGTTTTGAGTGAGTTTCTTAATCCTGAGTTCTAGTTTGATTGCACTGTGGTCTGAGAGACAGTTTGTTATAATTTCTGTTCTTTGACATTTGCTAAGCAGTGCTTTACTTCCAACTATGTGGTCAATTTTGGAATAAGTGTGATGTGGTGCTGAGAAGAATGTATATTCTGTTGATTTGGGGTGGAAAGTTCTGTAGATATCTATTAGGTCCACTTGGTGCAGAGCTGAGTTCAATTCCTGGATATCCTTGTTAACTTGCTGTCTCATTGATCTGTCTAATGTTGACAGTGGGGTGTTAAAGTCTCCCATTATTATTGTGTGGGAGTCTAAGTCTCTTTGTAGGTCTCTAAGGACTTGCTTTATGAATCTGGGTGCTCCTGTGTTGGATGCATGTATATTTAGGACAGTTAGCTCTTCTTGTTGAATTGATCCCTTTACCATTATGTAATGGCCTTCTTTGTTTCTTTTGACCTTTGGTTGGTTTAAAGTCTGTTTTATCAGAGACTAGGATTGCAACCCCTGCTTTTTTGTTGTTTTCCATTTGCTTGGTAGATCTTTCTCCATCCCTTTATTTTGAGTCTATGTGTGTCAATAGGAGTGGTCAGAGAGGTCATCCTTGCCTTATACCAGTTTCCAAAGGGAATGCTTCCAACTTTTGCCCATTCGATACGACATTGGCTGTGGGGTTGTCATAAATAGCTCTTACTTTTTTGAGATATGTTCTATCAATACCTCATTGATCGAGAGTTTTTAACATGAAGGGATGTTGAATTTTATTGAAGGCCTTTACTTCATCTATTGAGTCATGTGGTTTTTGTCTTTGGTTCTCTTTATGTGATGGATTATATTTATTGATTTATGTGTTAAACCAGCCATGCGTCCCAGTAATGAAGCTAACTTGATCGTGGTGAATAAGTTTTTTGATGTGCTGCTGGATTCAGTTTGCCAGCATTTTCTTGAGGATTTTTGCATTGATGTTCTTCAGGGATATTGGCCTGAAGTTTTCTTTTTTTGTTGTGTCTCTGCCAGGTTTTGGTATCAGGATGATGCTAGCCTTATAAAATGAGTTAGGGAGGAGTCCTTCCTTTTCAATTGTTTGGAATGGTCTCAGAAGGAACGGTATCAGCTCCTCTTTGTATTCTGATAAAATTCTTTGAATCCATCTGGTCTTGGGCTTGTTTTGGTTGGTGGGCTATTAATTACTGCCTCATTTTCAGAGCTTGTTATTGGTCTATTCAGGGATTTGACTTCTTCTTGGTTTAGTCTTGGTAGGAGTCCAGGAATGGATCCTTTTCTTCTAGATTTTCTAGTTTATTTGGATTGAGGTGTTTGTAGTATTCTCTGATGGTAGTTTTTATTTCTGTGGGGTCAGTGGTGATACCCCCTTTATCATTTTTTATTATGTCTTTTTGATTCTTCTCTCTCTTATTAGTCTAGCTAGTGGTCTCTTTTATTAATTATTTCAAATAACCAGCTCCTGGGTTTGTTGAATTTTTTTGAAGGGTTTTTTGTGTCTGTATCTTCTTCAATTCTTATCTCATCTTAGTACTTTCTTGTCTTCTGTTAGCTTTTGGATTAGTTTGCTTTTGCCTCTAGCTTTCTAATGTAGGCATTTAGTACTATAATTTTTCCTCTTAACATTGCTTTAGCTGTGTCCCAGAGATTCTGGTACATTGTCTCTTTGTTCTCATTGGTTTCAAAAAACTTCTTGATTTCTGCTTTAATTTTATTATTTACCTAGCAGTTATTCAGGAGTAGGTTTTTTGATTTCCATGAAATTGTGTGGTTTGGAGTGAGTTTCTTAATCCTGAGTTCTAACTTGATTGCACTGTGGTCTGAGGGACTATTATGATTTCAGTTCATCTGCATTTGCTAAGAATTGTTTTACTTCCAATTGTGTCATTGATTTGAGAATAAGTGCCATGTGGCACCAGAGAAGAATGTATATTCTGTTGATTTGTGGTAGAGAATTCTGTAGACATCTACTAGGTCACTTGATCCAGAGCTGAGTTCAAGTCCTGGATATCCTTGCTAATTTTCTGTCTCATTGATCTAATACTGACAGTGGGGTGTTAAAATCTCATACTGTTATTACATGGGAGTCTAATTCCTTTTGTAGGTCTGTAAGAACTTGTTTTATGAATCTGGGTGCTCCTGTATTGGGTGCATATATATTTAGAATAGTTAGCTCTTCCTGTTGAATAGTTCCCTTTACCATTATGCAGTGCCCTTTTTTGTCTTTTTTGATCTTTGTTGGTTTAAAATCTGTTTTGTTAGAGACTAGGATTGCAGTCCCTGCTTTTTTTTTACTTTACATTTGCTTGGTAAATATTCCTTCATCCCTTTGTATTGAACCTGTGTGTGTCTTTGCACATAAGGCGGGTCTCCTGAATACAGCACACTGATGGGTCTTGACTCGTTATCCAGTTTGCCAGTCTGGGTCTTTTAATTGGGGCTTTTAGCCCATTTACATTTAAGGTTATTGTTATTATGTGTGAATTTGATCCTGTCATCATGATGCTGTTTTGTTATTTTGCCCGTTAGTTGATGCAGTTTCTTCTTAGTGTCATTGGTCTTTATATTTTGATGTGTTTTTGCACTGGCTGGTACCAGTTTTTTCTTTCTGTATTTAGTGCTTCTTTCAGGAGCTCTTGCAGGGCAGGCCTGTTAGTAACGAAATCCCTCAGCATTTGTCTGGAAAGGATTTTATTTCTCCTTCACTTATTAAACTTAGTTTGGCTGGATATGAAATTCTGGGTTGAAAATTCTTTTCTTTAAGAATGTTGAGGCTGGGCACGGTGGCTCATGCCTGTAATCTCAGCACTTTGGGAGACCGAGGCAGATGGATCACCTGAGATCAGGAGCTCAAGACCAGCCTGACCAACATGACAAAACCCCATCTCTACTAAATACAAAAAATTTGCCAGGTGTGGTGGCCATGCCTGTAATCCCTGGTAATCAGGAGGCTGAGGCGGGAGAATCACTTGAACCTGGGAGTCAGAGGTTGCAGTGAGCTGAGATCACATCACTGCACTCCAGCCTGGGTGACAGAGTGAGACTCCATCTTAAAAAAAAATATATGGCCGGGCGCGGTGGCTCAAGCCTGTAATCCCAGCACTTTGGGAGGCCGAGGCGGGTGGATCACGAGGTCAGGAGATCGAGACTATCCTGGCTAACACGGTGAAACCCCGTCTCTACTAAAAATACAAAAAATTAGCCGGGCGTGGTAGCGGGCGCCTGTAGTCCCAGCTACTTGGGAGGCTGAGGCGGGAGAATGGCGTGAACCCAGGGGGCGGAGCTTGCAGTGAGCCGAGATCACGCCACTGCACTCCAGCCTGGGAGACACAGCGAGACTCCGTCTCAAAAAAAAAAAAAAAAAATATATATATATATATATATATATATTGAATATTGGCTCCCTATCTCTTCTGGCTTGTAGTTTCTGCTGAGCTATCTGCCGTTAGTCTAATGGGCTTCCCTTCGTAGGTGACCTGGCCATTCTATCTGGCTGCCCTTAACAGTATTTCCTTCATTTTGACCTTGGATAATTTGATGATTATGTGTCTTGGGGTTGTTCTTCTTGTGGATTATCTTAATGGTGTTCTCTGTATTTCCTGAATTTGCATGTTGGCCTGTCTTGCTAGGTTGGGGAAGTTCTCCTGGCTAATATCCTGAAGTGTGTTTTCCAGCTTGTTTCCATTCTCCCTGTTCTCCTGGTACTCCAATCAGTCCTTGAGTTCGGTCTTTTTATGAAGTCTCATATTCTTGGAGGCTTTGTTAATTCTTTTTCATTCTCTTTTCTCTCTTCTTGTCTGCATGTCTTATTCAGTAAGGTGGTTTTCACACTGTGATATCCTTTCTTCTACTTGGTCAATTCAGCTGTTGATACTTGTGTGTGCTTCACGAAGTTCTCATGCTATGTTTTTCAGCTCCACCAGGTCATTTATGTTCTTCTCTAAACTGGTTCTTTTTTTTTTTTTTTTTTTTTGAGATAGAGTCTCGCACTGTCGCCTGGGCTGGAGTGCAGTGGCACAATCTTGGCTCACTGCAACCTCCACCTTCCAGGTTCAAGTGATTCTCCTGCCTCAACCTCCCAAGTATCTAGGATTACAGGCACCCACCACCACACTCGGCTAATTTTTTGTATTTTTAGTAGAGACGGGGTTTCACTATGTTGGTCTCGAATGCCTGACCTCATGATCCACCTGCCTCAGCCTCCCAAAGTGTTGGGATTACAGGCGTAAACCACCGCTCCTGGCCTTAAACTGGTTATTCTAGTTAACAATTCTTCTTGTAGCAGGAGGGGCTGCAGACAAAACTCCTCAGACGTCGGGTTAAAGAAGGAAGGAGCTTTATTCAGCCAGGAACTTCAGCAGACTTGTGTCTCAAAAGCCGAGCTCCCCAAGTGAGCAATTCCTGTCCTTTTTAAGGGCTCACAACTCTAAAGGGGTCCGCATGAGAGGGTCATGATCCATTGAGCAAGCAGGGGATACGTGACTGGGGGCTGCATGCACCGGTAATCAGAACGCAACAGAACAGGACAGAGATTTTCACAACACTTGTCCATACAATGTCTGGAATCTATAAATAACATAACCGGTTAGGTCAGGGGTCGATCTTTAACCAGGCCCAGGGTGCGGCACCCGGGCTGTCTGCCTGTGGATTTCATTTCTGCTTTTTAATTTTTACTTCTTCTTTCTTTGGAGGCAGAAATTGGGCATAAGACAATATGAGGGGTGGTCTTATTGTCTTATGCCCAATAAGGGGTGGTCCTCCCTTATTCTAACCTTTTATCAAGGTTCTTAGCTTCTTTGCATTGGGTTAGAACATGTTCCTTTAGCTCATTGTAGTGTTTATTACCCATCTTCTGAAGCCTACTTCTGTCAGTTCATCTTACTGATCCTCCATCCAGTTCTGTGGCCTTGATGGAGAGATGCTGTGATCGTTGGGAGGAGAAGAGGCACTCTGGCCTTTTGGGTTTTCAGCATTTTTTCATTGATTCTTTCTCATCTTTGTGAGTTTGTCTAGCTTCGGTTTTGAGGCTGCTGACTCTTGGATGGGGTTTTTGTGAGGGCCTTTGTGGTTGTTGTTGTTGACACTGTCAGTTTCTGCGTGTTTGTTTTTCTTTAAGTAGTCAGGGCCCTCTTCTGTAGGGCTGCCTCAGTTTGCTGGGGGTTCACTTCAGCCCATACTCATCTGATTCACTCCCATGCCTGGAGATGCCACTCAAGGAGGCTGGAGAACAGCAAAGATGGGCGCCTGCTCTTTCTTCTGGGACGTCTTACCTCAAGGGACACCAACCAGATGCCAGTAGGATCGCTCCTGAATGGGGTGCCTGACCACCCCCGTTGGAGGAAACAGGGAGAAGGACCCGTTTAACGAAGCACGTTGTTCCTTGGTGGAGAGGGTGTGCTTCGCTGGGGGAAACCACTCATCTGGGCTGCTGAGATTCCTCAGAACTACAGGGAGGAGGGGCTAAGTCTGCTCGTCTGCAGAGACTGCGGCCACCCCTCCCCCTAGGGGCTCAGGCCTAGGGAGATCCAAATTCTGTCCCTGAGCCTCTGGCTGGAGTTATTGGAGACCCTCCAGGGAAGCCCCGCCCAGTGAGGAAGGATGGGTCAGGGTGAGGCCTGAAGAGGCACTCCCTGCAGGCTGCCACAGCCCTGTATTGGGCTGTAGGGACAGGTCTTGGGACCGAGCTGTCCCGCCTCCCTGGCTGAAGCAGGGGAAAGTGCAGCCTGGAGCTTTAGAAATGGGTGCCACCCTTCTCCCGCCCAGGGAGCTTCGCACGTTAGGCAGTTGCAGTCCCAGTGCTGGCTGCTGCCTCTCCCCCAAGGAGCTCAAATGGCTTGGACAGCAGGCAGCAGCCAGTGCTGGTTGCCCCTCCGCCTGGGAGGTGGGTGGGCTTAAGTAGATTCCAGCTGAATGGCTGTAAGAATCCGGGCATTCCAGGGTTGGGCCGCTGGGCCTCGGTGGCGTGGGTTTGCGAGTGGGATCTTCCCGTCCGTGGGTGGCACAGCTCCATGGAAATAGCACAGTTTCCCTGGCGGGGTTGCGCAGTCACTCACCACCTCCCTCGGCTGGGGGAGGAGGTGCCCCTTCCCCGCATGTTCTCAGATGGGCCGCGGGCACCACACCGTTCTTCCTTCTGTCCGTGGGGCACGCCATGCTTCTAGGCAATTTTGATGAGAGAACCTGAATACTTTGGTTGCCGGTGAAGGATTCACATGCTTATTATGTTTTTTGTTTGTTTTGTTTTGTTTTCAGACGGAGTCTCGCCCTGTCGCCCAGACTGAGGTGCAATGGCGTGATCTCGGGTCACTGCAACCTCCACCTCCTGAGTTCAAGCGATTCTCCTGCCTCAGCCTCCTGAGTAGCTGGGATTACAGGCATGCGCCACCAGCCTGGCTAATTTTTTTTATCTTTAGTAGAGATGGGGTTTCACCATGTTGGTCTGGCTGGTCTCGAACTCCTGACCTCATGATCCGCCCGCCTCGGCCTCCCAAAGTGTTGGGATTACAGGCGTGAGCCACCGTGCCTGGCCTATTTTGCATTTTCTAGAATTTTAGATGAATACAATTGTACAATATTTACTTTTCCCCAGTTAAAATAGCTTTTATTCAAATGTCCTTAGCCTTATCTGGATTATTTTACTTGGACTAGTTAATCTGAGATCCATCCACATTGCTGCATGTGGTTTAAATGGGTGAATCATAATGCTGTTTGAATCCTCTCTCAATAAAGGTGTTACCAAAAACTCCCGTGAGATACCACTGCATTCCCAGTAGAATGACTAAAATGAAATAAATAGACAGCTGGGTGCAGTGGCTCAGGCCTGAAATCCCAGCACTTTGGGAGGCCGAGGCAGGCGGATCATGAGATCAGGAGTTCCAGACCAGTCTGGTCAATATGGTGAAACCCCATCACTACTAAAAATACAAAAATTAGCCGGGTGTGGTGGCAGACACCTGTAATCCCAGCTACTCAGGAGGCTGAGGCAGGAGAATCACTTGAAACCAGAAGGCGGAAGTTGCAGTGAGTGGAGATGGTGCCATTGCACTCCAGCCTGGGCAAAAGAGCGAAACTCCATCTCAAAAAAAAAAAAAAAAGAAACAGACAAAAAAAACAGGTGTCGGTGAAGATATGGAGAAATTGGAACCCTCACACCCTGCTGGTGGGATTGCATAACGGTGCAGCCACTCTGGAAAACAATCTGGTCTATCCTTGCAATGGAACCTTATTCACCCATAAGAAGGAACAAAGGGGCGCTGTGGCTGACGCCTGTAATCCCAGCACTTTGGGAGGCCTAGGCAGGTGGATCACTTGAGCTCAGGAGTTGCCAGCCTAGGAAAGATGATGAGAGCTCATCTGTACTAAAAATGCAAAAAAAAAAAAAAAAAAAAAAAAGAAAAGCCGGGCATGGCAGTGTGTGCCTGTAGTCCCAGCTACTTGGGAGGCTGAGGTGGGAGAATCACCTGAGCCTGGGGAGGTTGAGGATGCAGTGAGCCATGATCACACCACTGGACTGCAGCCTGGGTGACAGCGAGACCCTGTCTCTAAAACAAAACAAAAGGAATGAAATGCTGATACATACTACAACATGAATGAACCTTGAAAGTATTTGGTTAAGTGAAAGAAGCCACATACACACACACACACACGAACCTCACATATTGTATGATTTTATTTTTATGTGAAATGTCCAGAATTGGCAAATAGAGACAGAAAGTAGATTAGTGGTTGCATAGGCTGGGGTAAGGGTGGCTGTGGGAAACGGAGTTGGCTGCTACAGGATGCAGAGTTTCTTTGTGGGGTGATCATCTCAAATTGACTGTGATAGTGGTTGCACAACTCTGTGGATGTACTAAAAGCCACAGAATCAGGGCCGGGCGCGGTGGCTACGCCTGTAATCCCGGCACTTTGGGAGGCCGAGGTGGGCGGGTCACAAGGTCAGGAGATCGAGACCATCCTGGCCAACATGGTGAAACACCACCTCTACTAAAAATACAAAATTAGCCAGGTGTGGTGGCGTGCGCCTGTAGTCCCAGCTACTCAGGAGACTTAGAGGTAGGAGAATCGCTTGAACCTGGGAGGTGGAGGTTGCGGTGAGCCAAGATCGCACCATTGCACTCTAGCCTGGGCAACACAGCAAGACTCCCTCTCAAAAAACAAACAAAAAAAAGTCACAAAATCATTCTTTCTTTTTTTTTTTTTTTGAGATGGAATTTCGCTCTTGTTGCCCAGGCTGGAGTGCAATGGCGGGATCTCGGCTCACCACAACCTCCACCTCCCAGATTCAAGCAATTCTCCTGCCTCAGCCTCCCGAGTAGCTGGGATTACAAGCATGCGCCACCACGCCCAGCTCATTTTTATTTTCGATAGAGACGAGGTTTCTCCATGTTGGTCAGGCTGGTCTCGGTCTCCTGACCTTAGGTGATGTGTCCGCCTCGGCCTCCCAAAGTGCTGGAATTACAGGCGTGAGCCACCGCACCCGGCCCAGTCATTCATTTTAAATGGCTAAATTTTATGTGTGTGAATTATATCCCAATAAAGCTATTACCAAAAAATGGCTCAGGTACTGAGTTCCTTGCATTGTGTGAATACACCACAGTTTGTCCACGCATTCATTTGTTGATTGGCCATTGGATTGGTTCCGGCTCTTGCCCATTAAAAATCCCAGCACTTTGAGAGGCCAAAGTGGGCCATCCTAGGCAACATAGCAAGACCCCCTGTCTCTACAAAGAAATTCAAAAATTAGCCAGGCCTGGAGGCTTGTGCCTGTGGTCCGAGCTACACAGGAGACTGAGGCGGCGAGATCATTTGAGCCCAGGAGTTTGAAGCTGCAGTAAACCATGATCATGCCGCTGTACTCCAGCCTGGACAACCGTGTGACACCCTGCCTCTAAATAAATAAATAAACTGCAAGCCAGGTGGGGTAGCACATGCCTGTAGTCCCCGCTACTTGGGAGGCTGAGGCAGGAGGATTACTTTAGCACAGGAGTTCAAGTCCAGCCTAGGAAACATGGCAAGACCCTATCTCAAAAAAAAAAAAGCTGCTGTCATTTATATGTGTCAGTTATACCTCAGTAAAGCTGAAGAAGAAAAATAAATAAAAAATAAAAAAAACAAGCTTGTATGAACATCCATGCATGAGCTCCAGTATGGACATACGCCTTCCCCCACTCCCAGGTAAATACACAGGGGTGGAAAGTCTAGATCACACGGTAGGTATGTTTAACGTTTTAAGGAACTGATCAACCATGTCCCAAAGCAGCCTCATCAGTCCGCTCCCCCACCGACAGTGTATGAGGGCTCCACATCCCCACACTCTTGTCAACACTTAACATCATGAGTCTTCTAAGTTAGAAATCTGATAGATACGCCGTAGTACCTCATTGTGATTTTAAGCTTGTATTTCCTTAATGGATAACGATGTTGAACATCTTTTCATGGGCTTATTTGCCATCTGTATAAACTTTTAGGTTCAGGGCAACACGTGCAGGTTTGTTACGCATGTAAACGCGTGTCATGGGGCTTCAATGTGCAGATTATTTCATCGCCCAGGCATTAGGCCTAGTACCCATTAGTCACTTATTCCTGATTCCCTCCATCCTCCGACCCTCCACCCCCTGAGAGGCCCCAGTGTGTGTTGCTCGCCTCTATGTTTCTACGTGTTCTCATCATTTAGCTCCCATGTATAGGTGAGATCATGTGGTATTTGGTTTTCTGTTCCTGTGTTAGTTTGCTAAGGATAATGGCCTCCAGCTCTATCCATGTCCCTGCAAAGGGCATGATCTCAACCTTTTTTATGGCTGTGTATTATTCCACGGTGTATATAAACCAGTCTGTCACTGATGGGCATTTATGTGGATTCCATGTCTTCACTCTGGTGGATAGTGCTGCAGTGCACATATGCATGCATGTGTCTTTGTAACAGAACGATTTATATTCCTTTGGGTATATACCAAGTAATGGAGTTGCTGGATCAAATGGTATTTCTGGTTTTAGGTCTTTGAAAAATCACTGCACTACTTTCCACAATGGTTGGAAATTGACACTCCCACCAACAGTGTATAAGCATTCCCTTTTTTTCTGTAACCTTGCCAGCATCTGTTATTTTTTGACTTTTTAATAAGAGACATTCTGGCCGGGCGCGGTGGCTCACGCTTGTAATCCCAGCACTTTGGGAGGCCGAGGCGGGCGGATCACGAGGTCAGGAGATCGAGACTATCTTGGCTAACACGGTGAAACCCCGTCTCTACCAAAAATGCAAAAAATTAGCCGGGCGAGGCGGCGGGCGCCTGTAGTCCCAGCTACTCGGGAGGCTGAGGCAGGAGAATGGCGTGAACCCGGGAGGCGGAGCTTGCAGTGAGCCGAGATCGCGCCACTGCACTCCAGCCTGGGCGACTAAGCGAGACTCTGTCTCAAAAAAAAAAAAAAAAAATAAGAGACATTCTGACCGCTGTGACATGGCATCTCATGGTGGTTTGGATTAGCATTTCTCTAATGATCATTGATGTTGAGCTGTGGTTACACGACTCCAGTGTCCCAGTGGCTGAGCACAAAGTGTAACCCCAACTTGGATTTGATTCACTGTATGTGGGTGACCTTCCGGGGAAGCTGACTCACAGGTGGCAGGGACCTACCTCCTTCACTTCCACTCTGCCCATTGCTCAGTCTAGTCCTGGCTCTGTGAGAGGCACTGGGAAAGGCAGAGGAGAAGTTGGCCAGTCAGATGCAATGAGCATTTCAACCTCACATACTTCACCTGGTAGCTCTTCGGGTGAAAGTTTCCATGTTTTTTCACAGCCCATGTTCCTTCCCCAGCCTGTCTATAATGGAAAGTTCATTGTCAATTGTGGGAATAGATACAGCAAATTTGGGTGTCAGGTTATGTTCACACATGATTGGTGCAACTGAAATATAATAACAGATCTCATTCTGTAGTTAATAGTTTGTGTTCAATTACACCAAAAAAGACCGTTGTATACATAAGAACACAATATGTGTATTGTGTGTCATGTACACTGTTGAAAAGGTAGCAGCCCACGATTGATGAGATAGTCCAGTGATCTTATGAGATACAAGTTTGTTCTTATGTTCTTTCTCTGACATTGTCTGTACTTAGTTATTGTGTTCATGCTTATTCCTTCATGGTCCAAGTTGGCCGTCCCACCTCCAGGTATCAAACCACATTCCAAACAGCAACCAGGAGGAACCATGAAGCTGACAGGTCATGGGGAATTAGGTTGGCAGCCATTGCTTTTGAATTTAGAGAAGGCCAGCCTCCCCAGGCACTTCTTTCTAAGTCTCATTGATCACAACTCAACCATGTGGCCACCATCAGCAGACATCTCCCTGTAGCACCGTGGAACACATGAGAACGTAATTGGGGATGGCCGTTGTTACTTGAACTGTTTTGAAAGATCTGACATAAAGGTCATTGCCTTGTGCACTTCAACAGGGTGTTATTACAAAACTCCCAGGTCTGGGCATGGTGACATACACCTGAAATCTCAGCTATTTGGGAGGCTGAGGTAGGAGGATTGCTTGAGCCCACGAGTTTGAGGCTGAAGTGTGCCTGTGAATAGCCACTGCACTCCAGTGCCTAGGACACATAGGGAGACCTCACTTTTTTATGGCTGCATAGTATTCCCTGGTAAAGAAATGTACCACATTTTCTTTATCCCCTTCACTGTTGATGGGCATTTATCCACTTCACTGTTGATGGACATTTAGGTTGAATCCGTGTCTTTGCTATTGAAGTCACACTTTTTAATCAAGTTACTTAACTTTCCTATGTTCATTTATGTGTTATATACCGAAACATTTTTATTTCTGTGGTTTTAATGCCACCTAATATGATTATCAATGTGCATTCTCCATAAATCATTGTGTTATACGTGTTAAATGATTACATACTAAGTGTATAGGTATAATAATGACTAACACATTATATGAACTAAATAAGTACTTATCACTCTGATTCATCAAATTTCCATTGTTCATCCCATTCATAATTTATTAAGTGGTGTAGTATTTGTTCTTATCAACATTTGCTTTTCTGTCCTATCTAAATATCAATGAAACAGTGGAGGCGGGCTCAGTTTCAGTGCTGTCTTGAAATAATCCAAAGTCAGATGGCATGCTTCACTGGTTTCCTTTAGATCCAGTAACTCATTCGACTCACACAATAAAATGAGTTTTAAGTATATCAGCTATCCTTATATTTGTCATGCTACAACAGAGAAAACTCTGGGTCGCCGGGCATGGTGGCTCACGCCTGTAATCCCAGCACTTTGGGAGGCCAAGGCAGGTGGATTACCTGAGCTCAGGAGTTCGAGACCAGCCTGGGCAACATAATGAAACCCCGTCTCTATTAAAGTACAAAAGATTAGCTGGGTATGGCAGCATGCGCCTGTAGTCCCAGCTACTCAGGAGGCTGAGGCAGGAGAATTGCTAGAACCCAGGAGGTGGAGGTTACAGTGAGCCAAGATCATGCCACTGCACTCCAGCCTGGATGACAGAGCAAGATTTTTGTCTCTTAAAACAAAAAGAGAAGAAAACTGTCGGTCATTCACTGATGACACCGAAACCTTACCCTCATAAATCTTCCATGTCGACTGCCCAGAAAACCTAAAAACATGGAATACTATGGAATACTACAAATTAAGAATAAATGTCTCATTAGGTACAAATTATCAAGGTAAACCCAAGATGAAATAGGATAAATACACATATCATAGTAAAGAGATTTAATTAATCTAAAAATATACAAAGTTGCAGAGAGAAAAGCAAATGTTTTTGAACCAATTAGAGACAGTCACAGGAGTGATTCCCACTTTTATGAATTGACACGTTGTTGAGGGGAAACTACATCTAATTTTGGACTTTGGTTCATAGCAGGTTCTATATGAACCAACAACTTCATATCCTGGAGAACTACTCAGTGCACAGGATTTTGTTTCCTGCTGGTGCCTTTTTTTTTTTTTTTTTTTTTTTTTTTTTGGTGCGACAGGATCTCACTGTCTTCCAGGCTGGAGTGCAATGGCACCATCTGGGCTCACTGAAGCCTCGACATCCAGGGCTCAAGTGGGAAAATTGCTCCCACCTCAGCCTCCCAAGTAGCTGGGACTACAGGCACGTGCCACCACACCCAGCTCATTTTGTTGTATTTTTTGTAGAGACGGGGTTTTACTACATTTCCCAGGCTGGTCTCAAACTCCTGGACTCAAGTGATCCTCCTGCTTCAGCCTTCCAACATAATTTTGTCTTTCATAGGTTACTCCAAACATTCTATAATGCCAGTAGATTTCAGTGAAATCTACCAGTGAACTGAAGACTTAAGTGAAGCGAGGCCTCCAGCCTGCCCATTCCCCTGTACCCAGCCAGGGGAGGTGCCTACCTTGGGAACAGTGAGGTAGGGCGTGCTGTCCAGCCTGTACCCAGCCAGGGGTGGTGCCCACCTTGGGAACAGTGAGGTAGGGCGTGCTGTCCACCTTGTACCCAGCCAGGGGTGGTGCCCACCTTGGGAACAGTGAGGTAGGGCGTGCTGTCCAGCCTGTACCCAGCCGGGGGTGGTGCCCACCTTGGGAACAGTGAGGTAGGGCGTGCTGTCCAGGCCTGCCTTGCTGCCACTCACCTCCATGTGCTGAGGCGCTGTACACCTGCCGTGGAGCTGCACCTCGCTGCCCAGCAGAAGGGGCTGGTGAGGAGAGCACGTTGAGGGGCCCAGCTGGGTTAGGGCTACCTCACTTCATGCTCCCTGCCTGAAGGCCACAGCCCACACAGCGTGTCCAGCATGTCAGTTTGCTGGATGCTGCTGAGCTTGTTCTTCATGACACGGGTGGAAAACAGCAGTTTGAAGGCACCGCACTCTCCATAACCAGACTCTACCGCTGGTGCCTCAGCTCCACGTGGAAGGGCGGGAGAGAGGATGGCAGCCCTGCCCCCACCACCCTCCAGGCCCACCTTGATGCTCGCGTGTGATGCTTTCCACGGAACTTCTTCTGGCTCTTCAGCCAGATGGAGGGAATAGAGTTGCCCACGGTCAGGCATCAGAAGCAAATGGTGTTGGTGTCTGGCACCACAAGCTGGTTCCTGTCCACCCACTGGAGCTGAGTCCAGTGGGGTCCCTGCTGGCAGAAGTGCACAGGAAGGCCATAGCCAAGGTGGGGAGCAGAGGCCCATCTGACCTGATGCCCTTCCAAAGCTGCCCTTGCCCACGCCTGCGATCTTGGTTTTTCCTCCTGTGTAGGGAGTGTTGGCCTTTCAAAGACCCCTGCCTAAGTAGATGAGGCTCCCAGGAGCCTCGACATCATGTTCCCCCACGTCAGGCTTTCTCAGAGCTGGACCATGTGTCCCCTCCCCGTCTGCTTCCTCCAACTGGCAGCTCCTGCTGAGAGGTCCGGGGTGCTCCCCCTTGGCCTTGGGGCCTTCAGGTCATAAGGGCATCTGCCAGGGGAGTACCCACCTGCCCGAGGAAGCACACTGAGGCAGGCCCACCAGGGGAAGGCCCAGGACCCAGCTGGGTGCATGAACCAGGACAGGTCTTGGGAGCAGTTTACCAGAAGGGGAAATCCAGCTGCCTGGAGAACTGGGAGCCTCAGAGACGGCTGGGCAGCGATGGCCCCCTGGAGTCTGCACCCCTAGTTCTCCCTCTGTAGAGCTCCAGGGCTTGGTGGGTACCGGGTGAGGATGGCATCCAGGAGGCCCTGCCTCTACCCCCTTTTGGTGTCCGGGGCTGCTGCAGCCTCTACCCTCAGCCCAACGGTTTTCTCCTTCCTAAGGACTGGTTTGGGGGCAGCCTTCCTGCCAAGACTCTTGGAAATGCTGAACTGTCATCCCCCAGGAGGGGTCACCAGGGGCCCACGAGGAAGATAACCCTTCCCCATGATGACCTTGCTGTCACCCACCTACAGAGACACGCCCCTTCCCCATGATGACCTTTCTGTCACCCACCTACAGAGACACGCCCCCTCCCCATGATGACCTTTCTGTCACCCACCTACAGAGACACGCCCCCCTCCCCATGGTGACCTTTCTGTCACCCACCTACAGAGACACGCCCCCTCCTCATGGTGACCTTGCTGTCACCCACCTACAGAGACACGCCCCCTCCTCATGGTGACCTTGCTGTCACCCACAGGGATACGCCCCCCTCCCCATGGTGACCTTAATGTCACCCACAGGGATACACCCCCTCCCCATGGTGACCTTAATGTCACCCACAGGGATACGCCCCCTCCCCATGGTGACCTTAATGTCACCCACAGGGACACGCCCCCTCCCCATGATGACTTTACTGTCACCCACAGGGACATGCCCCCTCCCCATGATGACCTTGCTGTCACCCACAGGGATACGTCCCCTCCCTGTGATGACTTTACTGTCACCCACCCACAGGGACAGGCCCCCTCCGGCCCCCTCCCTGTGATGACCTTGCTGTCACCCACCCACAGGGACATATGCCCACCTCTCAGGGGATGATGCCAAGGCACTGGTGGGCACAGTGTGGACAGATGCTGGGAAGAGGCACCTCCCAGAGCTCTGAGCTGCCCTCCCAGACTTCCCGGGGTGGGGGCAGAGACCCCAGGAGACAGTGAGAGCCTAGGAAACTGCAGCAGGGGCTCTTTCTTAGGACCAGGCAACCACAGTGACTCAACGGTGCTGTCCACGGCCAGACAATGCCTTCTGAAATGCTGCTGTCCAGGGACCCTCACAGCCCAAGCTCACAGGGGATGAAAACGCCTAACTCCTACCTGGGATGGTCAGGTAGGCGGGGGCAAGCAGGGACTCAGGGCGAGAGTACCGGAGTATGTGGTCAGGAGTAGGGGCCATGGGGACAGCACAGCCAAAAGAATTCTCGTCCTATCCCAGGATCCACTGCTCTGGCCTCTGGTCCCCTGGGCTTTCCCCGACTTCCACCTCCCAGGCTGGCTCCTCCTCACCTCCTTGCCTGCTCCAGTCCAGCGGGCATGGGGGCTCAGCCCATGCGCCATTGGTCCCCAGGTTGTGTGACTGCCCCCCTCCGTGTCCATCCCAGGATGACACTCACTTGCATATGCACGTCTCTTGGCTTCTCCAAAGCCAAATCCCACCTCCCCACGCAGGCCATCTACAGTTGAGCAAAGTGCACCTGCCTCTGTTCCAAGCCAGAACCCCTGGGCATTGTCCCCCTGATTGCTGTCTCACACCCACAGCCATCTGCTGGGAAACCCAAACCCTGCTGGCACTAATATACAGCCCCCCATAGACACCCTCCCCTGCACTGGGCTGTGGCAGTCATCTGCTGGTGCCCTTAATGCCTGGGTCCATTCACCGCATTGCAGCCACCTGAGCTCTGCTGTAGTCACATCTGCGGGCTCCACCTCACCCAGAGTCAACACCAAAGTCCCCACAGGCCAGCCCTGGCCTCCTCCTTGCTCCTGGAGCCCTCGGAGCCCTGTGCCTCAGTCTCCCCATCTGCAGCATGGGTGTCCCCTCCCACCCCCAGCCTGCTACCCAGGGCCCAGGGCCAGGCATACAGACCCATCTCAGTGGCCCAGCTCCTCCTCCACCCTGAGGCAACTTAGGGAGGTCATACCCCAGACCTCAGTCCCTCACCTGCCTGTGGAGGTCTGGGCTTGCTGGGTAGGAGCAGGCCTCACCCCCGGCCAGTCTATGTGCCTGGAATCTGGTCTCCCCTGTGTCTTAGCCTCATCCTCCCATCTTCCTCACCTCCCGAGGATCGAGCAGCTGCAGGGCAGGAGAGGGTGTGAGTGGGCGGGGGCCCTGAGGCAGCCCATGCCCCGGTGCCTGCTGCTCTCAGCTGGGGGAAGGGACTTTCACCCCAAGGGCTCAGTCTCTGACTCGCCCCAGGAGGACCCTAGGCGCCCCTCACAAGCGGGAATGGAGCCCCTCAGGCAGCACCTCCTGGGGGTCCTCTCCTCTCTACCAATGACAAGCAAGTCCTTCAGGGTAGGGTCGTGGCAGCCACGCCTCCAGAGACCCCTTGGCTGCTCCTGGATCACACAGCTGCTCAGGGAACTTTAACCTCTGGCCCCCTGCACACAGCCCGGCATGACCCCTGCAGGCACTCGCCTGTCACTCGCACACAGAGGGCACAGTACACACAGCCTGGGGGAGCCGCTGCCAGCAGCTGTTGGCCTCAGTGCTGTCTCGAAGGCATTGAGCACCAGCAGCCATGGGGACCCCTTCAGAAAGCGGTTCAGGACACCAGCCCTGCCCCAACCTTGACCCAGACACCGCTGGGTGGGTGGCAGCTCAGCTCCAAGGTGTCCCCACTGGTTAAGAGTAAATATTCCTACTGGCCAGAATCAGGCACTGGGATCTCTCTCAGTGAGACAGCCTGATGCAGGCACCCCAAAACCTGGCACACCAGGACTCAACACCCCACAGGGAGGCCCCATGGCACCCCCACTTTACAGACACACCAGCAGAGGCCACTGGAGCCCTGAGTGAGGAAGGAGCCGGCCCAGAGCCTGGGGTCTCAGCAGACAGTGCTCAAAACCAGGCATGGGCTGGAAACTGCCTAAAGAGCCGAGGGTCAATATTTTCAACTTTGTCAATGTTTCCGTCCCAAGGACGGGGCCCTGCAGTTGCAGCGTGACCGCAGCCTTCCGCAGACAATGTGTAAAGGAACAGGCAAGGCTACACGCCCAGAAAACTTCACTATGGACATGGAAACTTGTAATTGGAAAGTGTCATAAAGTGTTAATTCTTTTGATTTTTTTCCTATTGCTTGGGGATGTAAAATTCACTCAGTTCATGGGCAGCACAAAAGCAGGTGGGGACAGGCTGCGCCTGGCTGACCTCTGGCTGACGTGGAGTTCAGGGGAGAAAATGATGGGATGGGGCAAGCCCAGCCCCCTCACAGTAGAGATTCACCCAGGAGGGGTCCCTGTCAGCACCCCCTCCCCATCTCTCGTCTTGGCTTCAGGAGTAGCTCAGGTGGAGAGTGGGGGAACAGAACGGGCCTCAGCACCAAGGATGGAGATGCAGGCCCAGGCAGCCGTGTGGACAGATCCACTCAACAGTGCACACTGCAGGGGCTGTCAACACCAAGCCAAACAGGCTTGACCAGCCAAGGGGCCCAGAGTGGGGGCTTTCGGGGGTGGGAATGTTCTGTACCCTGCGGCTCATATGATAGCTCCACACAGCGGTAGTTACAGAAAACACACCCTGAGAAAAAGCAAAATACAAACAGGACACCAGGTCTGGCCAGTTGGGTCTCACAGGCCAGTGGAGTGAGGAGGCCCAGGTGGGCTCATAAGAGTGGCTAATAGCGAACTCTACCTGCATGGGGTTTGGAACCCTGTGTCTCCCAGAGGAGGACTCAGGCTGGGAGAAGGAAACTGTCAGAGTCACCAGGCGAGCTAGTCAGAGCTGGAGCCATAGAGCAGGTAAACAGTCCTGGGCCCCAACCCTGAAGGCTGAGAAGCTGGGGTGGGGGCACATCTAAGGGCAGATACACACAGGTAGCCCCTGGGCCCCTCCCCCTACCCAGTGAGCACCTAGCTCCTGAGGGGCCACCAAGGCCTGATAGCAGGGACGCACCAGCAGACCATCACCCCCAGGCCTCTCTGCCAAGGTCAGACAATACCCAGTGCAGACAAGGTGGTTCTGCTGGGAAAGCCTCTCCCCAGATCCAGCTGGGCCAGCAATTCTTTAACTTGCCATTCTGCTGACACTGGGCCTAGATCCAAGGGCCCTGCTGCCCACATTGGCCACACCAGTCCTTGGCTCCCTGGCCAGGCCGAATTCTGCCCATCCTGCCTAAGCCAGCTCCACATGCCCAGTTCCCACCAGGATTCTGCCAGCCAGAAGGACCCCCACTCACCCCCTGAAGCATCCACAGGAGCCTGCGTCCCACAGGGACCTACAGCTCATGGCCAGGTCCTGTGGTCAGGGGCTCCCGCCCTGATCTCTTCCCTCCAGTGCTGGACATCGTGTCTTGTGGGGACCACCCAGAGCTGGGAGATGCCACCCCCCAGAAGGCAGAAAACTGACTGTTCATGGCAGCCTCAGGCCCAGGCCCTGGTCCAAGGGCAACAGCTGGTTGGTTCCAGTTTGGTGAGGGCAACTGACAACAGGTGAAGCCATCTGTATGAGTATTTCCTTCAAACTGGCCTAGTGAGGGGCTGGGGAGGACCCAGAGTAGCCCCCAGCCCCACCAGTGTAAGCAGGGGTGGGGGAAAAGACTCCATGTTCAGCCAAGGGCTGACCCCTGACCTGCCCACCCTCTCAGCCCACTAGGGGCCAGATTAGGGACCCCTGACTTCAGGCAGAGGCAGGCGACAGAGTTACTACCTCCTGTGAGCCCATCCCAGGGCCCCTGGGGACACATGGCAGGGCCGAGTTGGGGGAATGAGGCAGGGGAATGCTGAGTGAAGGATGTGTGGAACTGGGCAGGAATGGGCACTAAGGCCAGGGTCTGGCTCCCCCTGGGGAGGTGGCAGTGGAGCACGGGACAGCCAAGCCCCCCACATCCCCCACTGCCACCTGCCCAGCTGCCAGGCATAAGTGGTACCTATACTCCCCTGGCCGCTCCAGGAATGGTTCTTTTTTGATCAATAGAAAGGGGCCCAGTCCACACCCACATAGGCACAGGAGTCCACACACATCAGAGAACAAAACTGCTGTGCCAGGAAAGGGTGAAAATATTCCCCTCCTGCTGTAGGTCCCACAGCACCTGCTCCTGCCAGCACCCTCACCCCACAAGGTGCTGACCCAACCAGGGTGCCACATGCCAAGAACAGCCCAAAGGCTATGGCAACCTGGAAGGGCTGTTCAGGACCTGGGCATGTTTCCCAGTCACAGTCTCCCCAACTTTGCTGCTCACCGGCCCTGTGCCTCAGTTTTCCCCACTGTGGCAAAAGGTAATCTCACCCTGAAGGCTAGGGGGTCTGAAAGCAGAGGGCGGAGATATTTCCTGTCCAGGGTCTCTTGCCCAGAGATCACTGTGCATCAGGCCATGGCCAGGCCAGTCTCCTGGGGGGACTGTGTTCCCTGTCCCCTGCTTCTGAAGTCTAGTGGTCAGATCCAGGTCGCTACAGTTAAGAGCCCCCAGTGTATTGGGGGAAGCCCCGGTTGGGGGACGGGGGCGGATGGAGGTGGCATGATGCTCCATCGAAAGGGCCCTGGGTGGGTCCCAGAGAACAAGCATCAAATTGAGGCCCTTTTCTGAAGTTGGCTGCCCAAGGAATTTGAGTTTTGGAGTGAGATGAGAACATGGGGTCAGGGAAGAAAGCATTTTGGTTTTGGAAATGCACAATGTTCTCTGAAGCTCTCTGAGGTCCAGATGTTTCGCTAGGTATGTGCTTTAAAAGGGCCTAGAAGGAGTGGGGGCGCCCATAAGGGACAATGCAGCCAGGGGCCAAGGTCCGGCCTGCCTGCCTGCCCCCCTGCAGGCATTCCAGAGTTCCATAGCGAAGTCAGAAAAGAAAAGTAAAAAAGATCTGCAGCCAAGGAGGGCTCACGAGAGCTTACCAGGATTGTCCAGTTTAATCGTCAAAACACCCCTGACATACGGGTCCTTCCTGGCAGGTGAGGAAACTGAGGTTCGAGTAGGGCATCCAGAGCTGGGGCGGGCAGTTGGCAGCCTGCAGCCCCTGAGGTCCTGGCAGATCTTCCCTGGCCCCCAGCCAGACACGCTCCACTCCAGCTCATTCACCTGTCAATCACCTGTCCAGGACTCAGGCCGGCTGGGCCTCCCGGCCTCCCGCCAGCCCCCTTGCTCATCGCTGGGGCCTCCCTGCGAGGCTGTCAGCGGCCGAGGTGGGTGGGCGCCCTTGCCGGGGTGGGTAGCCGGCTGTCCCCCGGATCAGGCCCCCTGCAGCAGCCTGCCTGGAGCCCGAGCCTGGCCGCGCAGGGAAGGAGCGGCGGCCCCGGAATGGCTCCGCCCAGTTAAGGCCCGGGCAGTGGCTCCCGTGCAAGGTGGGCCTGTGCACCCTGCAGCCCCTGGGCCCTCCTGGAAAATCCTTCGCATCCTGCGGGACCTGGACCGCCAGCGGCCTCCCAACCCTGGGCATCTGCCCCTCGCCTCCGCCTGGCATTGGACTTCTGAGAACCCTGGGCACGAGGGCAGCGTGGGCGCAGTGGAGGCTGTCAGTCCAGGCCGGCGCTGAGAGGACGCGTCCACCCCACCCTCCAAACGCCGTCCTCCTGCTTCAGCCAAAGCCGTCCCGGAGACGGGCCCAGGGACTCCCCGCTGCGGCCTCGCGCTCCGGGGTGGCTCCAGGAGTCACACCCTCCGCCGCGCCAGCTCGGACCGACCGCAGACTTCGGGAGCAGAAGCAGCGCCGCGCGGGCCCTGACCCCACACCCTGCCCCGGCGCCTCCGCCTGCAGGACCCTCCCCGGGCTCGCCGGGTCCTTCCTCCCCCGCCGCTCCCCCGACCGCGCGCGGTGCCGACGGCTCCAAGGCGGCGCCAGCCAAGACGGTCCCGGCCACGCAGCGGTGGGTGCGGTGGGTGCGGCCCCCACCACGGGCCCGGCAGGCGGGGCGGACGCGCTCCCAGTCTCCGGCAGCGGACGGACCCCTCCGACTCCGACTCCGGCCGCCTCCTCCCCGCCGAGGTCCCTCCGGGGCGGCCGCCGCACACTTTCCGGAGCGGGAGCGACTGTGAACCCGAGTCCTCCCCGCGCCCGCCGGTCCCGCAACCCGGCCCTGCGCCCGCCCGGGGACCCACTAGTGCGGCCGAGCTACCCGGCGGGACCCACAGGGCGCCCCCTTCCCGCGTCCTCTCCACCCCCCTGCCGGGGCCGAGGCGCCGGGTCTGGCGCGGGCTGCGGGACGGGGGTGCGCAGTCGGGACACAGTCGGTCCTACGAGGCCCATTGGCCTGGGCGGGGCTCAGCCTGTAACCCCAACAATTTGGGAGACGGAAGCGGGAGGCGCGCCTGGGTCCACGAGTTCAAGCCCCGTTGGGGAAATCCGCCCCGCACCGCCGGCGGGTACCCCGAGTCCAGCGGAGACAAAGGATTTAGAAAGAGACAGAATAAGAGTTAAAAGGCGGGTCCAGGGGACCGGAGCGTCCGAGGCTTGCTCACGGCCCGAGCTCTCGGCCTCCACCCAATTTATTGGTTTACAAGCTCTTCGTGCTTAGGGCGAATGGGAGGGGTAAGAAGGGATGAGGAAAAGGATTAATTAGTGAAGGAGAACTCGTGAGTCATTCGATAAGGTGTATAGCAGTGGCGGTTTCTGCGGATTTTCCTTGAGCAAAGGCGTGTGTCTAAACTACTTAAGATCTTTAACTTAAGATCGGGACTGAAATGGGTGGGAGTGGGTTTCAGGAGGAGCCAAGATGTTTGATTATACTCCGCTTCAACGGAGTGTTATCTCCCCGAGCACCTGTAGCATGCGGCTGAGCTGGTACACTGTGGGGCATAAAGACATGAAGGCAATAAGGAGACTTTTCTCCTCAGAGGCCGCCCATGGCTCCCCACGGATGTCTCACACAGGGGAGACCAACTCATCTGGCACCCCAGAAACTCTCTTTCCCACATGTGCCCCTCTGTTTGTCTCTATTATATGTATGTATTTTTTTTTTAATTAATAACCGCCATTGCTATTTCCTTCACTGTGTCTGGCTTCTCTCCCAAGGCGCGTCCGCATCTGTAGACTAAAAACAAACAGCATAAACAGACACAAACCAAAATAAAATTTGTAATTGTTGATCTACCTGTGGTTTTAATCCACTTTAAAGGATTAGTGTTAGAAAGGCCATCAGCAGCTCCAGTAAGAATATCAGCTCCAGGCAACAGGCTGAGATGAGCCTGAGATGCCTCGAAAAGTTGTTTTTTCAGTTTAGCAATATCTAATGTTAAATTATCTTCTTTTCCTTGTAGTGACGTCTAATCATCTCCCAGTGGTGTTCAGTGGCATTATAAGAGCTAGGAGTAATACAAAAGTCAGAAGTATTCGAATCACATTGCATTTGAATTCTATGCTCCAAGCTCATAATCCGATCTCCCATCCAAATTACTGTTTGACGGAGATCATTCATGTGATTTGCCAATTTTTGTTCTGTTTGGCTTTGGGAATTCCAAAGCTTAGAAGAATTGTTCTGCCAGCTATCCACAAAGCCCACAGTTTGAATAGAAGAGTGCAAAGCAACACCAGCAGCAGCAGCTATGACAGCTAAAAGGCCCATGATCACAGCTATTAAAGTAAATATGAATCTCTTTGATCTACTAAGTATTCCTTTTAGTACTTCAGTGATACTATATATGGAGGGACAGGCCTCCCAAGGTCTATTGAGGGAAACGGGTATCCAAACTCCTTCTCAGGCCCTAACCACTGTCTTTATTAGAGGTAGAATTAATGCAGGTAAAAAGACAACAGCTGAGGCATGATATGGTTTGAGAGTCAGGTAGGATGTTAATTTTTCCCACTGCCAACATAAAAGGAGGTTTAACACAGCTCTGCAACGGGACCGTCCGATTAGAGGTCATGGCTACAACAAATTGAAGTTTTTACCATGGGTCTCTGTTTTATATTCTCCTTTCCAAATCTGAATTGGGGTTTGAGCCATCATTAATTTCCACAATTCTGGATGTTCTGTACTTTTAATTGGGTCAATCATTTTTGGGCTTGGAGGAGCCATACCATTCTCCTCCCACTTAATAGGGTAATTTGTTTCAACTATTCTATGTAATTTTGGTGCATTATCTGGGTAGTCGTTTGCAAAAGTAGTCTCTCTACAATCTTCGCTCTGTCCAGTACAATTTACTGCAAAGTGTCCCCTAGGGGCCCAATCAATGATGATTCCATAGGAATTATTTTGCAGTACAGCAGCACTGTTTGCAATACAATCTTCCGAGGTTAGCACCTCTAGCTTCTCAGACCATTCAATGGCAGGAGGTTCTTATTAGGTTTAAATTTATTAATCTGGCGATGTGTCATAACATAGCCATGCTCAAGGTATTTAATAGTGTCCAGGCCGGGCACGGTGGCTCAAGCCTGTAATCCCAGCACTTTGGGAGGCCGAGATGGGCAGATCACAAGGTCAGGAGATCGAGACCATCCTGGCGAACACGGTGAAACCCTGTCTCTACTAAAAATACATAAAAAACTAGCCGGGCGAGGTGGCAGGCGCCTGTAGTCCCAGCTACTCGGGAGGCTGAGGCAGGAGAATGGCGTAAACCCGGGAGGCGGAGCTTGCAGTGAGCTGAGATCCGGCCACTGCACTCCAGCCTGGGTGACAGAGCGAGACTCCGTCTCAAAAAAAAAAAAAATAGTGTCCAAAGACTGAAATGTTCTTCCACTGATTACATGAATAAAGGCTTTTTATCCATCATGTGCAGGAACATAAGCCATCCAACTTTGTGTGTCATAATTTAAACATCCCGCTGCCAGCCCCAGGCAGATGGGAGGAAAGCGATAACCAATAGAAATATTCATTAACATTCCTTCCTCCTCTGGATGAGTATGACCTCAGTTATCTGTTGGTCCAGGCATCCAGACACTATCATTAACATAAACCTCCACTGGGGTGTCTAACCATGTAACAGGCCTAACCAGTGGTGGGAATGGAATGTAGGCCCAATAAGTTTTTTCTTATAGTCAGGGAGAGAAGATGATATTACTCCCAATATCGCAGGGGTTGTACACACTTCCTGCGATATTGTTCCTAATATCCTGAAGGGGAGAGCATAATGTTACTCTCAATATCGCAGGGGTGTACACCTCCTTTGTAATATTGCTCTCCCTTCTCCCTGCCTAGCTATTACGATCCACATCGCAGGGGGTGAGGCACCCCCCGCGATATGGGGAGTAATAGCCACCTCCTCTTCCCCTCTCCCCCCCTCCCCGCCTTATATAAGGAGGCTGGCCTTATATAAGTGCCCCCCAATGCCATCGCAGGCTTTAATGTATTCACTTAAAGTTTTTTCTCATTTAGATCTGCCTTTCCCTTAATAGGTCTAATTGCTGCCTGACATTCTGCATTAGCATTTTAATGAGCAAGCAGCTGAAGGATCACTTTCTTGGCATGAGAATCGGAAATAGCCTTTTGAGCTGCATTGTGCAAACAGGCGATACAATCTGGATAAGGCTCCCTTAGACCCTGTTGAACTGTGTTAAAAGAAGGATAAGCAGTAGCAGGGTCGTGAATTTTTTTCCCAGGCTCTTAGGCATAGTTCTGAGCTGATCAACAACCTCATCACCCATTACCATCTGTTGATTTAGAGTACCCCATGCCTGTCCAATTACAAGCAATTGATCAGACATGATATTAACGGGACGTTGGGCTTGAGCATTTCTGCCTGATTTGTTGCTTCATCCATCCACCAGGTTTTATTTAAATTGGAGAAATTCAGAGGGGGACAGGGTGGATCGGGCTAATGCCTCCCAATCCACAGGTATTCAACGTCTGTTATAAGCCACACATTGTAACAAGGAATGAACATAAGGAGAATTTGGCCCATATTGTCCAATTGCTTGCTTTCAGTCTTTAATATTTTAAAAGGAAATGGCTCCCAGCATGCTTGAGCAAGTTCTGTGGCCTCCTCAGCTGGCGAAATAATGACCAGAAATGCCAAGCATTCAAATCCCCCATTTCTTGTGCCTGGCGAATGGATGACTGGATTGTCCCTGCGCCATAATTTGTATTTACACCGGCTGGCAGCATTCCTCTACCATAATTAACAGGTGGGCAAGCCTGGATCATTCATTCCCTCATCCTAATTGGCTGTTGGACAAGCCTGAAGCTTCCCTTCGCCACAGTTAACAGCAGGGCCTGCAACAATGGGAGCCGCAAGGCCAGTCTCAGGCTCCCCTTCCAAAAATTCCTAAGGCTGTCCTGGGGGTGGCCATTCCAGACCTTCCCCTAAAGGCGCAGTAGGTGGCACAGTTTCTTTTATAAGTTTTTGGAGATTAGCATACATACCTTCCCGTTTCTCGCCCTTTTTTAAACTAGACTGTCATAGTTCACTTAGCTGATAATTAGACTCCTGATTATTCAACTTTCCTATGTCATCCTGAAAATTCTCCTTCTCCTCCTCAGTGTGGAAGGGCTCCAGGGCTATTTTAACTGCCGACCACACAGACCAAGCAGAGACGGGAATATCGCGGCCCTCTTGTGCTCGTTTTAAGTCTGATCCCACCTTGTCCCAATCTTCTACATTCATGATTCCATATTCCGGGAACCAAGGAGAATACTCGTCTACCAGATGGAGCAAAGATGTGAGATTTTGGGTGCTGACAATTACCCCTCTGTGGCGCAGTAACTACTGCACAAGTCTTAAGTAATTAGCGAACTTACTCTCAGCCTGACCCACATTTTCCCGAGGTTTCCCTGGAATTCTCCGAGCGCCCACTTACCCTAGAGCTTGAAGTGAAAACCTACTGGGGAGTCCTTTGTCGGTCGTCCTCCGCTTTCCACGCTCTGGTGTTCCTTCACTGGATTATTTGTAGACATTATGGGGAGCCCCGCCTTGGGCACCAGAGACCAGCCTGGGCAACCGAGGGAGACCCCGTTTCTACCAAAAAAAAAAAAAAATTAGCCAGGTGTGGTTTCGCGCGCCTGTAATCCCAGCTACTCCTTGAGAAATCAGACAAAACCTGGCACAGAGACTGATTTTCTTCTGAAATGCTTTCTTCAAAATATTTCTAAAACAAAAGGGGGAAATTGGAAAGGAAAATATTTTGGGCCCCCTAAATCACTAAGATAAAGGGAAAAGTCAATCTGGGAACTGCTTAGGGCAAACCTGCCTCCCATTCTATTCAAAGTCATCCGCTGCTCGCTGAGAAGCATGCATATCTTATTGCCTCCTTTGGAAACGCTCATCAGAAACTCAGAAGAATGCAACCGTTCGTCTCTCACCTACCTGTGACCTGGAAGCCCCCTCCTGGCTTCGAGTTGACCCACTTTTGCTTCTGGTTGTACCGGATCAAACCAGTGTTCATCTTACATATGTTGATTGATGTCTCCTGTCTCCCTAAAATGTATAAAACTGTCAGATACAGTCAGTTTCTCTTCCAAGGTTTGGCATGTTAACGTTCTTGTGTTTTGTTGTCGAACCCAACTTTCTTGTTCTCCATGCCTCCTTGCCCTTAGTTACTGTAAACAACCTTCCCCCCCGTCAGTTCTAATCGATCACTCACATCTGTTCCCTTGGTTACCTGCTCTGCACTCATTTCTCCCTTGGAAACCACAGGTCCCACTATTGTAACTCACATCCCCCTTCCCCCTTCCTTATTTGGGAAAATATTCACAAATAGCCGACGGGGTCAGTTTAGATCTTGAGGTCCGGCTCCAGCCCATGCCAGAGGTAGGGATTGCCTCAGGAATAAAAACCCCTGCTTTCCTTTGTTCCGTGTGCTCTTGCGATTGTGACTGATGCGAGCAGCACGCTTCTGCAGAGGTAAATTGCGTTGCTGAGAAAACTTTCGCTTGAGTGCTGGTTTCACTTTGCGACACCGAGCATTTATCTCCAACAAAACCAAGCTGTGCTCTGACCACCTTGGGCAACTGTCATCAGGACATCCTGAGGCTGTGTCATGCACAAGCATCCCCAACCTTGGCAAAATAAACTTTCTAAATACTCTTTTCCCCAAATGCTCAGGGAGACTGATTTGAATAATCATAAAACTCCGAGGCTGCACTCCAGCCTGGGCGACAGAGCAAGACTCTGTTTCAAAAAATAAAATAAAATAAAATAAAATAAAATAACTCCGATCTCCCGCACAGCCGACTCTGCGTGAATTACTCTTTCTCTATTGCTATTCCCCCGTCTTGAGAAATCGGCTCTGTCTAGGTAGCGGGCAAGGTGAACCCACTGGGCAGTTGCAGAATTGTCATTATATTGCTTGCAATTTTATATCTATATTATGCACAAATAGCTATAATCCTGTATACAAGGTTAAATGCGAAGGTCCTCCTTGCATGGTCAGATCCCAGCGCAGGAAGGACGCACCCCCTACAAACCGCTAGGCCAAAAGGGTCATTCTGGCCACATCCAGCCTGGTGAGATCGCAATTTCCTGTCACTCTGGGCCTGAGGGGGCGGGGCCTGAAGCCCCATACAATCAGGGGCGCTGGGGTGGGGACCTGTCAATCAGGCGCGCCGCCGGAAAGGAGAGGGCGGCTTCCGGGATCTGGCTGGCGGGCGCTTTGTCTGGCCTTCGCCACAGTAGGCTCTTCCTGTGAGTCTCCGCTGCTACTTCTTGGCTCTGGGAGGCCCGGTGACTCTGCAGCAGCCTCGGCCACCCTGTGACCTGCGGGTGTTGGGACATCCCTAGCGGACGCCAGGACACCCGGGAAGCCGAGGAATGGTGAGTGGACTGCGTCTGGCTTCCCGAAGTGGGGAAGAGGGCTGGTTGAAACCTGCTGGAACCAGCCATGGGCTGCGGAACCTGCGGACCGAGTCGCGGCGGCCAGCCGGCCTCAGTTCCCCTCTGTGCAGGGCCGGGCGGCGCGGGCAGCGGGACCCCTGCGTCCTGTCTCTACCTGTGGGCGCCACTTCCGCCGGCCGGAGCCCTCTCCGGAACCCCGCGCCCCCCCACCCAGGTAGTGCGGAGACCACGGGAGGGTGATCCGGGAGAACCCTGACGGTGAGCGGGGTTCCAGCGTGGGAGAAGCTGTGGTTCATGGAGCTTCCAGTCCCACCTTTCTCCCCCTAAAATTAACCTGAGGCTTTGTTAAAACGTTAAACGGCGTGTTTGAGCAAACGGCGATTCATAAACCGGGTACCGCAGTCATGGTTTGTGGTTTGGGGTCCACAGGAGGGGCGTAAATGAGAGGCTTTGATAAGGTGAATGAGGAAGCAAACCATTTATTTATTTATTTATTTATTTATTTATTTATTTATTTATTTATTTATTTTGAGACGGAGTCTCGCCCTGTCAGGCTGGAGTGCAATGGTGCAGTCTCAGCTCAGTGCAACCTCTGACCCCGTGTTCAAGCGATTCTCCTGCCTCAGCCTCCCAAGTAGCTAGACTTATAGGCGCCCACCATCACGTCCAGCTAATTTTTGTTATGTTTAGTAGAGACAGGGTTTTGCCATGTTGGCTAGGTTGGTCTCGAACTCCTGACCTTAATTGATCGCCTGCCTCGGCCTCCTAAAGCTCTGAGATTACAGGCGTGAACCACCTTGGCCAAAATGTTTTTGTTTCCAAACATTTTACATGAGAGGAAAGCGGAGAATAAATCATCTGACACTCTACTGTAAAAAAAAATCTTTGTGCCTCTCTTCATCTTTCCTAAGTGTACATATTACCAAAATGTCTTTAGGTTGAGGTCCCCCCGTGAAAACCTGACAGGGTGTTGTGTCCTCAGCCACCCTCCTGTCTTTTCCTAGTCCTGGCATTTTAGAACTGTCTGGGGATGACCCAGGATACGCATTGTGGCCATGTCTATTGGAGGGTCTAGTGAGTATCAGCCCCGGGGTCGTCTCATCCCCAAGGACAGCCTGAGGTAGGGGGTAGAGTCTCTCAGGGGAGCAGCTGGATGCTCTTGGCCTTAGAGGAATCTCCTGGTATAGTTTCATCTAAAATGGTGACCCTTTAGGGTCATTAAAATTTTAGGACATTAAAATTAATGGACAATACAATGTAATGTCACTAAAGTTAGGTCATTAAAATTGTTCCTCCAGCCCGAGTTTTTATTCCTCGGAGACACATTGATGGTCTGCCAATCGGATGCTGATATTGAGAGGAAAAGGCAGAAATGATTTCTGCTCTCTAGACTGTCTCAGACTTGTGAAGAGAGAAAAACTGTCCCAAAGGACAAGGAAAACCCACCCCAGAGAGGATGTGCAAGAACCTGAATATTAAAATGCACTCAGGGCACACAAGAGGACAAAGAGCAGTGCCAGTGCCTCCTAGGTGGTCACTGAGTACTTTACTGAACAGGATGGGTGTCCCGAGGGATAGAATGGCCTGCCGTGACACTTAGAAAGGTCTGTGTTGGAGTCAGCCCTGCCTCCCTGAGTTTGTTACCTCGAAAAGGCTTGTCCACTTATTTGTGGTTCAATTTTTCATTGACTGTGATACATTTTGTCAGTACAGCTTGAAAGATAAAAATACTGTTTCCAAAGAGGCAAGGTAAAATGATGTATTTTATTTGCTAAAAATTCATATTTATTGCTTCCCCAGAGTGAGTGTGGTAAGTTTTAAAGGTCTGTTCTTATTTTATTTGCTAAAAATTCGTATTTATTTCTTCCCCAGGGTGAGTGTAGTAACTTTTAAAGGTCTGTTCTTTTTAGGGGTAATTTCAAATGGAATTGTAGGACTTAGCTTTGTAAATGCTACTGGTGAAATAGAAGTGTGACAGATAAATTGATGATTTACAAAGATTCACCAAAATGTCAGTTCCCCTCTTGTAGCATGGTGAAGAATTTATGACAGTGGACACATCTGTATCCTCTTATGTGGATATCTGAAGGTTTTTTTTGTTGTTGTTTTTTGTTTTTTTGGAGACGCAGTCTTGCTCTGTAGCCCGGCTGGAGTGTAGTGGCACCATCTCTGCTAACTGCAACCTCCGCCTCCTGGGTTCAAATGATTCTCCTGTGTCAGCCTCCCAAGTAACTGGGATTATAGGCACCCACCACCACACCCAGCTGATTTTTGTATTTTTAGTAAACATGGGGTTTTAGGCCTGGCATGGTGGCTCATGCCTGTAATCCTAGCACTTTGGGAGGCCAAGGTGGGTGGATCACGAGGTCAGGAGTTCCAGACCAGCCTGGCCAACATGGTGAAACCCTGTCTCTACTAAAAATACAAAAAAATTAGCTGAGTGTGGTGGCAGGCACCTGTCATCCCAGCTACTCGGGAGGCTGAGGCAAGAGAATTGCTTGAACCCAGGAGGTGGAGGTTGTAGTGAGCCAAGATCTTGCCACTGCACCCCAGCCCAAGTGACAATGCGAGACTCTATCTCAAAAAACAAATAAAAAAAAAAAGACAGGTTTTTGCCATGTTGGGCAGGCTGTTCTCAACCTCCTGACCTCAGGTGATTGCCCGCCTCAGCCTCCCAAGGTGCTGGGATTACAGGCGTGAGCCACCACGCCTGGCCCACTCTGTTTTCTTTTTATTCCCTAAATTTTAATATGTTTGAGTTTGTCTGTTCCTTTATCACTTTTTTCTTCCATAAAAAAATTCTGCCTAATCCTTCGTAAAAAAAAAAAAAAAATCTTCCTGTGACTTCTGAAAGTGTTCTGGCTTTATCTTTCATATTTGAATATATAATAAGTTGATTATTGTTTATGGAATAGAGAAGAATGCAATACATTTTCCCAAGTAGATGCCAGCCTGGTTTGCCTCATATTTTAAAGTGCATGTGATTTCTTTTTCTATTCTACAGTGCCTACTCTATCATTCATCAACCTTCCATATAAATGCTGGGTCATTAAGACTTTTTTTCCCTTGGTCTGCTTGTGCTTGTTCATCTCTCTGCTAATACTGTGCTGTCCTGAATATTTTTGTTTGAAAATCTTGGAAGTATGTTAGGCAAGCCATCACTCTTTTTTTAGATGACTAAAAATCATTAGACATTTGTCATTTTTACTAGGTATGAAAAAGTAGTTTTTCTTGCCTAAAAAAGCCTGATTTGGGAATTTATGTGATTTCAAAAGAATAGCATCTGGAAGTGGTGACATTAATGTCATTTTTAAAAACATGTGCCATATTTCTTCTTATTCTTTTCTGCTTTGACATTGTGCAATAGAAATTTTTAAAATTGTTGTATTAGTATTGTTAAATATCAATTATTGGTTTTATTTACTAAATTAAATTTAATAAGCCTATCCTTTCTTGGTGTAATCACATGGAATGGGCTCAACTCCCCAGTTAACAAGTGACAGCACATGTAAAACATTGTCTACCAGGGAAACTCATTGAACACTTCGTGTTCAGACTGTGTTTTGGTGTCTGGTTTCCTAAGCACCACTGCAGTGACATAAAATAATAGACCTTCAGCAGAAAAAGTTTTGGCAAATATATTGCATAAGCTGTTTAGATGCAGTGAGTCATTCTTATTACTTAGGTTGGTGGAATCCCTTTCAAAATGTAAGTTGCTAATACAAACAAAGATTGAACTTTGTGGCCGGGCGCGGTGGCTCAAGCCTGTAATCCCAGCACTTTGGGAGGCCGAGACGGGCGGATCACGAGGTCAGGAGATCGAGACCATCCTGGCTAACACGGTGAAACCCCGTCTCTACTAAAAAATACAAAAAAAAAAACTAGCCGGGCGCGGTGGCGGGCACCTGTAGTCCCAGCTACTCGGGAGGCTGAGGCAGGAGAATGGCGTGAACCCGGGAGGCGGAGCTTGCAGTGAGCTGAGATCCGGCCACTGCACTCCAGCCTGGGCGGCAGAGCGAGACTCCGTCTCCAAAAAAAAAAAAAAAAAGATTGAACTTTGCGAGCAGGCATTTTTAAGAATAAGAGTCTCAGGACTGATAATATTAACTCACTTACACTCATTAGGTAGGACTTTATTATGACAGATACTAGAAAGGTACAAAGTGAAGTTAAAAGGTAAATCCTAGCAGCACATCTTACTCCTTGGATTCTCTAATGAGATGGGTGTTTCTACTTTGCTGTTGCCTTTTTGAATAGTTCAATTCTAGCATTAATACTGCTGTGTGGGAGGGAGTATGTGTGAACAGAGTTACAGTTGTGACAATCAAGTCATAGAATAAATGCTTGGAAATTTTAGAATCATGTAAACAGCTTACGAATTGAGTATAGATTCCCAGTGCTGTCAGTCTCACCCATCCTTCTATCCACATGTGTGGAATGTTCTAGGACTCCGTGGCTTTTGAGGATGTGGCTGTGAACTTTACCCAGGAGGAATGGGCTTTGCTAGATTCTTCTCAGAAGAATCTCTACAGAGAAGTGATGCAGGAAACCTGCAGGAACCTGGCTTCTGTAGGTGAGAATGACAACACATTTCACTTAATTACAGAAGTATTTCCCTATCATCAGTGCTATTTGTGATTTGGAATGTGGCAAGGGAATGATTTGGTGAAGAAATCAGGCATGGACACTGTGTACAATGAACATTAAATCTAGTAATGTTTCTTTTTTTTTTTTTGAGACGGAGTCTTGCTCTGTCTCCCAGGCTGGAGTGAGTGGGCGATCTCGGCTCACTGCAAGCTCCACCTCCTGGGTTCACGCCATTCTCCTGCCTCAGCCTCCCGAGTAGCTGGGACTACAGGTGCCCGCCACCTCGCCCGGCTAGTTTTCTGTATTTTTTAGTAGAGACGGGGTTTCACCGTGTTAGCCAGGATGGTCTCGATCTCCTGACCTCGTGATCCGCCCGTCTTGGCCTCCCAAAGTGCTGGGATTACAGTCTTGAGCCACCGCGCCCGGCAAATCTAGTAATGTTTCTATAGTTTGTAATAATTCATGATAATTTTGTGGGTCTGCATTTTAGGAAACAAATGGAAAGACCAGAATATTGAGGATCACTTCGAAAAACCTGGGAAAGATATAAGGTAATTTGCACCGAGAAGATGAAATAAAAGTCCTCTTAAGCATGTCGTGAACTTAAAAACAAACAATCAAAACAAATAAGAGTCGCTTGAAATTTATTTCGTTTTAGAAAAATTTCACCCAAATGTAACGTACTTCAGTGTAGCAGTGAGTGTTTGGAAAACAGTTTACTTGAAAATAGTACTACAGAATTGTGTATATGAATGTTACTATTTTGGTCATAGCCGTGCAGGTGGTAGCTCTGTTTTCAGTAGTAGCCCATTTACTTTCAAATAATTCAGTCATGGCATAAAAACAAAAACAAAACAAAACAAAAATGCATTTTCCCTAGTATTGGTAGCAGTGTAAGTCCAAGACCTATTAATAAGTAGAAAGTTATTAATAAACCAACCAATAATAATGTGCTTGTCATTTTTTTTACAGAAATCATATGGTACAGAGACTGTGTGAAAGCAAAGAAGGTAGTCAGTGTGGAGAAGTTGTCAGCCAAATTCCAAATCTTGATCTGAATGAGAACATTTCTGCTGGATTAAAACAATGTGAATGCAGTATTTGTGGAAAAGTCTTTGTACGTCATTCCCTCCTTAACAGGCACATCCTAGCTCACTCAGGATACAAACCATATGGAGAGAAGCAATATAAATGTGAACAGTGTGGGAAATTCTTCGTTTCTGTTCCAGGTGTTAGAAGACACAGGATAATGCACAGTGGAAATCCAGCTTATAAATGTACAATATGTGGGAAAGCATTTTATTTTCTCAATTCAGTTGAAAGACATCAGAGAACTCACACAGGAGAAAAACCCTATAAATGTAAACAATGTGGTAAAGCGTTCACTGTTTCCGGTTCTTGTCTAATACATGAACGAACTCACACTGGAGAGAAACCCTATGAATGTAAGGAATGTGGAAAAACATTCAGATTCTCTTGTTCTTTTAAGACACATGAAAGGACTCACACTGGAGAAAGACCCTATAAATGTACCAAATGTGATAAAGCCTTCAGCTGTTCCACTTCCCTTCGTTACCATGGAAGCATTCATACTGGAGAGAGACCCTATGAATGTAAACAGTGTGGCAAAGCCTTTAGTCGTTTGAGTTCCCTTTGTAACCATAGAAGTACTCATACTGGAGAGAAACCCTATGAATGTAAACAATGTGACCAAGCCTTCAGTCGCCTCAGTTCCCTTCACCTCCACGAAAGAATTCATACTGGAGAAAAACCCTATGAATGTAAGAGATGCGGTAAAGCCTACACTCGTTCCAGTCACCTTACTCGCCATGAAAGAAGTCATGATATAGAGGCTGGGTGTAGTGACTCAGGCTATAATCCCAGCACTTTGGGAAGCCAAGGTGTCTGTATTGCCTGAGCCCAGGAGTTCATAACCAGCCTGGATTAAAACAATGTGAAACAACCTGGGCAACATGGTGAAACTCTGTCTCTACAACAAATAAAATAATGCCGGGCACAGTGGCTCACACCAGCTACTCGGGAGGCTGGGGCAGGAGAATGGCGTGAACCCGGGAGGCAGAGCTTACAGTGGCCGAGATTGCACCACTGCACTCCAGCCTGGGTGACAGAGCGAGACTCCATCTCAACAACAACAAAAAATCATTGCTGGGCATGGTGGCACATTTCAGTTGTCTTAGTTCTTTTTCAAGGACATAAAAAGCCATGGGGGGTTGGGGGGAAGCCCTCTGCATGCAGATCACCAGGTCAGGAGATCGAGACCATCCTGGCCAACATGGTGAAACCTCGTCTCTACTAAAAATACAAAAATTAGCTGGGTGTGGTAGCATATGCTTGTAATCCCAGCTACTCAGGAGGCTGAGGCAGGAGAATCACTTGAACCCGGGAGGCGGAGGTTGCAGTGAGCCGAGATTGTGCAACTGCATTCCAACCTGGCAACAGAGTGAGACTCCGTCTAAAAGAAGAAAAAAGGCCCATGCATGTAAGAAATGTAACATTTACTCTTTCCCATTCCCTCATAAACATGAAAGAGCTCACACTGCAGAGAAACCTTAAGAATGTAGGAAATGGGGTCAAGCCTTGAGATTTTCCTGTTTTTGAAGATTTGGGAGGACTCAGAGTGGAGAAAAGCCTTTTGAATTTAAATTTGTGGTAAGGCCTTCAGTTGTGTTAGTTCCGTTTGAAGACATCAGCTCAGTCCTGAGAAAAACCCTCTGAATGTTCAGAATGTGGGAATGTTTCATTTCTCTCATCCCCACTCAAGGACATATGAAAGTGCACACTGTAGCTGGACCTTGTAAATACAAGAAGGTACACGGGATTAAAACTAATAGTTTAGAAACTGCAAGAATATTTTCAGTTTTAACATTTACTTGAAAAGTCATGTGAAAACTCCCACTGGAAAGGAGTTCTATAAGTGAAGCTTTTCTAATTTGGAAAGTCTGATGCAAATTAATTATCGTGCAGTGCTCGAAAAAAATGTGTGAAATCTTACACAGGTTACAAGTATATTGTTTTTATCAGTGACTCATTCTTAAAGAGTCTTGAGTATGCTTTTCACCTTATTTTGCAGGGAAACCTTGAGGTGAGAGTTCTGTAAATGCTCTTTGAGCTGTAGTACTTGAATTTCATAGGTAATGATATTTTCTTAAGTTTGTTGGTAGGATTTTTGTCTATTCATTTGATAATGTGCTGAATTCATGGTTGAATTTTGATGTTTTCCTAATATGTAGGTAAGTTTAATTTTTTTATTTTATTATTATTTTTTTGAGACGGAGTCTCACTCTGTTGCCCAGGCTGAAGTGCCGTGGTGCATTCTTGGCTCACTGCAACTTCCGCCTCCTGGGTTTAAGCGATTCTCCTGCCTCAGCCTCCCAAGTAGCTGGGATTACAGGCGCCCGCCACTACGTCCAGCTAATTCTTTGTATTTTTAGTAGAGACAGGGTTTCACCATGTTGGCTAGGCTGGTCTTGACTCCTGACCTCATGATTTGCCCACCTCAGCCTCCCAAAGTGCTGGGATTACAGGTGTGAGCCACCGTGCCCGGCCAGGTAAGTTTAATTTGTATGTATTGTCCTGTGATTAATGGACCAGTGAATACTGATTGTTAATTGTTGGAATTTTTCTTACTAGCCTCATTTGGCAAATTTTGATTATCCCTTGTCCATTATACACATTTCACCTTTTTTTATTAAAGGAAAAACTACTCCTGATGTAGAGATGTTTACTTTTTGCTAATAATGAGTTGGTGTTAATTCCTAAGTACATAAAGTTTACCATAGAGTATCATCTCGTGAGTTCTTTGCATTTGTTGCCCTTTATTCTTTATTATGTCTGTTATTTGGATCGTTCACTTTGAATGAAGGAGAGAAAACTGTGATAGGACAATATGTTATCACTAATCTGAGGGAGGAAGCATCAAGTCTCTCAGTCACATATGATAGCGTTGGACTTTTCATCGATGCCTTTGGTGCTGTAGTAGATAGTATTACGCCATTATGGTATTATAGTTTATATATTGTATTTTACAGTATTACAGTCTTACCAGTCAGTGTCACATGATTCAGTTCCCTACCAGCCAATAGACAAACCAATCACATACTCTTGTAGGAACAAAGGATCATCCTCAGCCGGGCACGGTGGTTCACGCCTGTAATCCCAGCACTTAGGGAGGCCGAGGTGGGCGGATCACAAGGTCAGGAGATCGAGACCATCCTGGCTAACACAGTGAAACCCTGTCTCTACTAAAAATACAAAAAATTAGCCGGGCGTGGTGGCAGCACCTGTAGTCCCAGCTACTCGGGAGGCTGAGGCAGGAGAATGGCATGAACCCGGGAGGCGGAGCTTGCAGTGAGCCGAGATCGCACCACTGCACTCCAGCCTGGGCAACAGAGCAAGACACCGTCTCAAAAAAAAAAAAAGGAATATCCTCACTTTTTTAATGCTATACCGCTCTCTGCTCCCAAGTTCATCCCTGTTTGGGCCTGTGGGAGCTTACACCATCCTCTTATATGTAATTAATAACTGATGTTTAGCTTATCTGTTTAGTAATAGATGTCATGTGTTTAACGGTGCCAGTAAACGTAGGGTGTTCATTCCTTCTTCACCAGTGGGGTGCATGAGATGCTATTGAAACAATTGGCAGCACAAATGGAATGGACCAGCCCTCATGCAGGACACCTGCTCAGCTTGACCTACCTGCTGTCGGCTGATGGTTCCGTAACACATCAGCAGTCACCTGGGTCAGAACCGTGAGCTGACGACGGGCCTTCCCTTTGGTCTGCACAGTGTTTTGTGGTCTTCAGATGTTTTCATCTTCTCCCACACTAAAATGCTGTCATCTCCTAGACATGAATGTTCAGTTGCACCCCAGCATGACATTTGGCCTATGCTTAGCAGGCAGTTTTGAGGCCCTGGCTTATTAATGCACAAAAGCACAGCACATAAGCCGACACTTAAGTCCTGATTAGCAAGAATCAGGCTGTATCTCTGTAGTCACTGCATCTACTGTGGTCACCATCACCGTATGCGTAGGGCAGCCATGTGAACATTGTTAATTATTGTACACTCCCGAGACAATAGTTATTATGTAGGCAGAAGTAGTGGCCTTGTTTGTTTCTTGTGCTGCTGCTTCCCTTGCTGCTGTCCCCTACACCCTCCTGATGAGGTGTACATCTATGGTGCCTCATGGTTCAGGCACTGCTGAGTAAAGAAAATGGGAAGAAATAGTTTGATCTTAGCCCCTGCCAAAGCATATGAAGAAGCATCTCAGCTGCTTTCACTGAAAACTTCCTGGCCCGTGTGTGGGTTTTTCTTATCACTGCTGCTTATCAGCACGTCAGAAGTCTCATCTTCGGACTGCAGGTCTTGCCGGCCTTAGACATAATGGCCTTACTGCATGTGGAGCCAACCCCAGGAAGCTGGAGTGACACTCTCTGGAGAATTAGGTGGTCTCCTCCAATGTGGGTTGATGGGCTCCTGAACTCTTTCCTTTAACCATGCAGAGAGTCCACACTGCCAGTGATCATGTGCCACAACTCTATAGATGTAGAAATTCAAAATATTCTGAAACAGTTTCCATTGAAAGGAAATAGAAAAGCGGTTTGGTGCTGCGCTCCGGTCAAGAGAACTAGTACATGGCTCACAAGAACACTCTGTCGCTACTGTCTGTGCCTCTGTCACAACAAATATCCTGATCCTTCAGTTTTAAGGGTGCAGGGCCATTTTCCTCCCTTTCTTACTGGTAGTTCTCGAGATAACTGTATGATATGCTGGGAAGGCAATATCCTGATAATCAGGTGCCATTGGTCAGAACAGCCCAGGCTCTGTTATAGTCCCGCTCGAAACAGAATGGCCTTTAATGCTTGTGTCCAGCAAACCACATCCTGGGAGAAAACTCAATGTGGGCTGCTTTCTGGGGTCCCTCAGTTGTAGTGCAAGTGAGGCGTTTACAGTCAAAACTCCATCCATCTGCTCTGGGTAGCCTTCCTGATCTTGTGCTGGCGGTTCATATTGAATCCTAGACTTCTGTTGTCTTTTGTTTGCTATTTGTTTTTTTTGTTTTTTTTTTTTTGAGACGGAGTCTCGCTCTGTCGCCCAGGCTGGAGTGCAGTGGCCGGATCTCAGCTCACTGCAAGCTCCGCCTCCCGGGTTTACGCCATTCTCCTGCCTCAGCCTCCCGAGTAGCTGGGACTACAGGCGCCGGCCACCGTGCCCGGCTAGTTTTTTGTATTTTTTAGTAGAGACGGGGTTTCACCGCGTTAGCCAGGATGGTCTCGATCTCCTGACCTCGTGATCCGCCCGTCTCGGCCTCCCAAAGTGCTGGGATTACAGGCTTGAGCCACCGCGCCCGGCCTTGTTTGCTATTTGTAAGTAATAAATTCACTTCATGGGATTTATGTATGAATGTGTTTGGTCTCATTGTACTCAGAAAAGTTGGTAGCCATTGCACAGTGAACCCTCTTTCGAAATTGGTGAAAACACCTATGGCCCCCTTGTGCCACAGCAAAGAGGTTAATTCAGCCAGACAAAAACTTAATGTTCTTAAAACCCTGTAGCACAATTATTACCATGTGGGAGGCCTTTAACAATGGTGATACTGATTTGAAGAACTCTGCAGGAAGAAATTTATACAAATGGGTTGGGTACATGGGCATCCCTCCTAACTTAAAGCAACCCTTACTCCCCTCTGCCTAAAAAGAGTGGAGAGGCCGGGAGCGGTGGCTCAGGCCTGTAATCCCAGCACTTTGGGAGGCCGAGGTGGGCAGATCACCAGGTCAGGGGTTCAAGACCAGCCTGGCCAACATGGGGAAACCACATCTCTACTAAAAATACAAAAATTAGCCAGGCGTGGTGGCGGGCACCTGTAGTCCCAGCTACTTGGGAGGCTGAGGCAGGAGACTCGTTTGAATGTGGGAGGCAGAGGTTGCAGTGAGTCGAGACCATGCCACTGCACTCCAGCCTGGGTGATAGGGCCAGACTCTGTCTCAGGAAAAAAAAAAAAAAAAAGTATAAGAACTGAAACACGTTTAAAATTTCACCTAATTGGAAATGCAAAGTTTACAAAAATAATATTTAAAATAAAAGGTTAAATGAATGCTCATTGAATTTTATGCCTCCACAAAGTAGGTTGTGAATTAACTTCCACATTTGTTGAAAGCCACCAAAGTTGGGAAGCCTCCGTGTCTGAAATTCACATGTGGCTCAAATAAGAATTATACCTGGGGATACCCCATAGTTTGAATATGGTATCCCCTATGATATTATGAGGAATTAGTGTACATAAAGCAGATTGTCTTCCTTTAACTCTGAAAATCATATTATCTTGCCTAAATTCTCCATAACGCATTGCTCCGCAGTATCCTATAGTGGACATAGCTTTCCTGACCAATAAGCTCTAAAATTATGTGTGTGCGAATCACCTATGTTCTTATCAAAATGGAAATCCCCGAATCCCACCAGTTAGAATAACATGAGAGAATGTCAGATTTTTGGAATATATAAGTTCTCTGTAAGGTTATTAGGTAGTGATTCCATTTTATTAATAGATATAAATATATTTAGATTACCTGTTTCTCCTGTGTTTTAGTATTATTAGATTGTGTCTTTTACTTCATCCAGTTGGTCTAAGTTACCAAGTTTGTGGGTTATGGAGATTGTAATATTCTTTATTGTTTTATCATCCGTGTGCTCTCTAATATAAAGGCCTCTTTTAATTCTTATATTATTAAGCTAGTGCAAAAGTAATTGTTGTTTTGGACCATGAATTTTAAATTTTTATAACTAGGCTGCAACACATCTTTATTAATCAAAATAGAACCCATTACAATGGGCTGGGTGCAGTGGCTCACACGGATAATCCCAGCACTTTGGGAGGCTGAGGCGGGTGGATCAGGAGGTCAGGAGTTTGAGACCAGCCTGACCAACATGGTGAAATCCGTCTCTACTAAAAATACAAAAATTAGCCAGGCGTAGTGGCATGTGCCTACAATCCCAGCTACTTAAGAAGCTGAGATAGGAGAATCACTTGAACCCAGGAGGCAGAGGTTGCAGTGAGCCGAGATCGCACCTTTGCACTCTGGCCTGGGCGACAGAGTGAGACTCTGTCTAAAAAAAAAAAAAAAAAAAGAAACCATTACAATGAACACATTTTTGCCAATGAGAAATAAAGTTTATTCCATGCTTTCAGGGGTCGATGAACTCTTGGAAAGCGTTTTCTACATCCTGCTGGTTGTGTAAATGTTTTCCCTGCAAAAAGTTGTCAAGATGCTTGAATGGTAGTTGGTTGGCGAGAGGTCAGATGAATATGGCAGATGAGGCAAAACTTCATAGCCCAGTTTACTCAACTTTTGAAGCCTGGTTGTATGACATGTGGTCAGGCGTTGTGGAGAACTGGGCCCTTCCTGTTGACCAGTGCCGGCTCCAGGTGCTGCAGTTTTCAGTGCATTTCATCGATTAGCTTGGCATACTTCTCAGATGTAATGATTTCACCAGGATTCAAAAGCTGTAGTGGATCAGAAGACTGGCAGCTGATTAGCAGTGACCATGACCTTTTTTTGGTGCAAGTTTGACTTTGGGAAGTGGTTTGGAGCTTCTTCTCAGTCCAACCACTGAGCGGGCTGTTGTATGAAATCCACTTTTCGTGGCATGTCACAATCTGATCAAGAAATGGCTCGTTGTTGTTTCATAGAATAAGAGAAGACGACACTTTAAAAGGATGATTTTTAAAATATTTGGTCAGCTCAGGAGGCACCCACTTATCAAGCTTTTTCAACTTTCCAGTTGGCTTCAAATGCCGGATGACCATAGAATGGTCAACATTCAGTTCTTCGCCAACTTCTCGTGTGGCTGTAAGAGGATCGAATTCAGTGGTTGCTCTCAACTGGTCGTTATCTTTTTTTTTTTTTTTTTTTGAGACGGAGTCTCGCTCTGTGGCCCAGGCTGGAGTGCAGTGGCCGGATCTCAGCTCACTGCAAGCTCCGCCTCCCGGGTTCACGCCATTCTCCCGCCTCAGCCTCCCGAGTAGCTGGGACCACAGGCGCCCGCCACCTCGTCCGGCTAGTTTTTTGTATTTTTTAGTAGAGACGGGGTTTCACCGTGTTAACCAGCATGGTCTCGATCTCCTGACCTCGTGATCTGCCTGTCTCGGCCTCCCAAAGTGCTGGGATTACAGGCTTGAGCCACCGCGCCCGGCCAACTGGTCGTTATCAACTTCCGGTGGCTGCCCACTACGCTCCTCATCTTCAAGGCTCTCGCCTCCTTTGCAAAACTTCTTGAACCTCGGCGCTGTACATTAATTAGCAGTTCCTGGGCCAAATGCTTTGATGTTGTGAGTTGTCTCCCCTGCTTTAGGACCCATTTTGAACTCGAATAAGAAAGTCGCTTGAATTTGCTTTTTGTCTGCCATCATTTCCATAGTCTAAAATAAATAAGTAATAAGTCATTAGCAAAAAAAAAAAAAGACAAGAAATGCCCATTAAAATGATATATAACATAACCACATTTATTTCAGAGGGTATTCCAGTATCAAACAGCAAATTCCAAGAATGCAAAAACTGCCATTACTTTTGTACTCACCTTATAGTAATTTGTGTGATTTCTTTTTTTCTCTGTTAGCCTGGCTGATAGTTACCAATTTTGTTGATCTTTATGAAGAAACAGCTATTGTTCTATTGAGTTCTTCTGTTGATTTTCTGTTTTCAGTGCCATTGACTTGTCATCTTGTTTTTATTTCTTTTGAGTGAATTTGGTTTATATTGTTCTTTTTTCTTTTTGTTATTTTTTGAGATGGAGTCTCGTTCTGTCGCCCAGGCTGGAGTGCAGTGGTGTGATCTCAGCTCACTGCAAGCTCCGCCTCCTGGGTTTACACCATTCTCCTGCCTCAGCCTCCCAAGTAGCTGGGACTACAGGTGCCCACCACCACGCCCGGCTAATTTTTTTGTATTTTTAGTAGAGACGGGGTTTCACCGTGTTCGCCAGGATGGTCTCGATCTCCTGACCTCGTGATCCGCCTGCCTCAGCCTCCCAAAGTGCTGGGATTACAGGCATGAGCCACGGCGCCCGGCCATGTTCTTTTTTCTTTAGTGACCTAAAGTAGAAGATTACATCATTGGGTGTGTAATTTTGTTTGTAATGTATGCATTCAACATTGTGAATTTCTAAGCAATACTTCCACTGCATTCCAGAAGTTTTGATATATTTTTATTTTCAGACTGGACACATGGTTCATGCTTATAATCCCACCACTTTGGGAGTCTTAGGCAGGATTGCTTGGTGCTTGGAGCCAAGTGTTAGAGCCTAACCTGGGCAAAATAGAGAGACCCTGTCTCTACAAAAATTTTTAAAAATTAGCCAGACATAGTGGTACACACTTACACTCCTAGCTACTCGTGAGGCTGAGGCAGGAGGATTGCTTGAGCCCAGGAGTTCAAGGCTGCAGTGAGATATGGTCATGCCACTGCACTTCAGCCTGGGTGATAGTGCGAGACCCTATCTTTTAGATGTGTATGTGTGCATGTGTGCTTTGTGTATGTGTGTGTATATATGTATATTTTTTCATTTTCAATGTATTTCAAGCACTATAAAAGTGGAAAGGAACAATTGTTCTGTAATATGACAGTATGAGTTTTAATTCACAGTTGTGATAGCAAAAGATTAGAAATAATTCAAGTGTCTATTTAGAAAGGTTTGGATGAATGACCTCATACACACTTAAAAATGAGGGGCAGCATTTATTGATATGAAAAGATTTGCAGGATTTGTCAATTGAAAATAATCAAAGTATATTGCAATGTTTACACCATTCTACCTTTCTACAGCTGTTATGGTCATCTGCAGAGGCAGGTGGCCCCCAGCCACAAGTTTGAGCCAGATGTTGAGATTAATGATGCTAATTATACATCAAGATAATAGAAAGTGTTTATTACTTCCATAACTGGTCTTTGGGGAGAGCAGGGCAGGACTCTCAAACAGGCGAAAAGTGGCCTGAGAGAGTAAGAAAAGAAGCTTAGGTTTTTGTTCTGGTTAGTTTGGGGCCAGGGTGAGAGTTTGTATATGCATGTACCGAAGAAGAGCCTTGTGTAGTAGTTTGCTTTTTCCACTGGCACCAAAAGAGGAAGCACCCAGTCTTGCTTATCACCTTGTGTAGAAGTAGGGCATAGTGGCCAGACACGGTGGCTCCTGCCTGTAATCCCAGCACTTTGGGGGGCCAACGCGGGCAGATCACGAGGTCAGGAGTTCGAGACCAGCCTGGCCAACATAGTGAAACTTCATCTCTACTAAAAATACAAAAATTAGGCCGGGCGCAGTGGCTCACGCCTGTAATCCCAACACTTTGGGAGGCCGAGACGGGCGGATCACGAGGTCAGGAGATCGAGACCATCCTGGCTAACACGGTGAAACCCCGTCTTTACTAAAAAATACAAAAAAACTGGCCGGGCGAGGTGGTGGGCGCCTGTAGTCCCAGCTACTCGGGAGGCTGAGGCAGGAGAATGGCGTAAACCCGGGAGGCGGAGCTTGCAGTGAGCTGAGATCCGGCCACTGCACTCCAGCCTGGGCGACAGAGCGAGACTCCATCTCCAAAAAAAAATAAAAATAAAAAATACAAAAATTAGCCGGGTGTGGTGGCGGGCGCTTGTAGTCCCAGCTACTCAGGAGGCTGAGGCGGGAGAATTGCTCGAACCCAGGAGGTGGAGGTTGCAGTGAGCCAAGATCACACCACTGCACTCCCTCCAGCCTGGGTGACAGAGTGAGACTCCATCTCAAAAAAAAAAAAAAAAAAAAAAAACAGTGAGACATAGTAGGAAGATCATGAGGTCAGGAGTTCAAGACCAGCCAGGCCAACATGGCGAAACCCCGTCTCTACTAAAAATACAAAAACTGGCCAGGCAAGATGGCTCACACCTATAATCCCAGCAACTTTGGGAGGCCAAGGCGGGTGGATCACGAGGTCAGGAGTTCGAGACCAGCCTGGCCAACATGGTGAAACACCATCTCTACTAAAAATACAAAAATTAGCCAGGCGTAATGGCAGGCACCTGTAGTCCCAGCTACTCAGGAGGCCAAGGCAGGAGAATAACTTGAACCCAGGAGGTGGAGATTGCAGTGAGTCGAGATCGTGCCACTGCACTCCAGCATGGGTGACAAAGCAAGACTCTGTCTCAAGAAAAAAAAAAATACAAATGTTAGCTGGGTATGGTGGTGCATGCCTGTAATCTCAGCTATTTGGGAGGCTGAGGCAGGAGAATTGCTTGAACCGGGACCCGGGAGGCAGAGGTTGCAGTGAGCTGAGATCATGTCACTGCACTCCAGCGTGGGCTACAGAGCGAGACTCTGTCTCAAAAAAAAAAAAATATATATATATATATATGTATATATACACACACACACATATATACACACACATATATATACACACATACATATATATATGTACATATATGTATGTATATTTGAAGTATTGTCCAATGAGATGTTCCGGAAGACCACATTTAAATACAGAATCTGAATGGGGGCCCATGTCACACCTGCCATTTTTTTAACTTTGCAGCTGGGCTTTTCTCCTCTCCTCTGCTGGACTGTGCTGTTTCCCACAAGGTGTTCAGAGACTCTGCCCTGAATCCTACAACCAGGAGATGAGAAGCACAGAGTGACACCAGCAGGAGAACATAAAGACATGGTGACAGTTGTCCTCCTCCTGCAGAGTCCAGAGCCGTGCACTCCTACCGCTGCTGCCCTAGCTAAGCCTGAGGGCCAGCATGCCCGAGGATAGTCTGGGAGTGCTGCAGTCAGGGTCCCCACAATGAGCACCCAGCCTGTGCCCTTGTACTCTGCACGAGCGTGGCCATTGTCACCTCAGAGCCCCTGGGTACAGAGCGATGCATCCTACCAGAGCCGCATGTGAGGAAGGACCATGTGAGTCCCGGGAAAGAGCTGAGGCCCTGCAGGAGGAGGTGGCCAGGACCGAGACCTGATGCCTGTGTGGAGAATCGTCTGTGGGTGTGAGTGGCACTGTGGGGTCAGTGCCCGGGTTCTGCTGCTCCCCCTTCTCAAAGATCAGGGCCCGAGCAGGGGCTGGCATGTGTGTGGCACCTGGAGCTGCAGGGCCACCGCCCATGTGTGAGACCGTCATGGGGACCTGAACACGGTGTCGTCTGCAGACCCCACCTGTCCATCGGCCCCAATTCCTGGCCAGCTTCTGCCAAGGTGAGAGGGTGGAATTCGGAAGGTGGGTGTAAGCTGAAGCCTGTCCCCCAGTGGCTGACATACAGTGGTGACACTCTGTGTGGAAAAGAAAGAGAGATCAGACTGTTATTGTGTCTATGTAGAAAGACGAAAGACGAAGACATAAGAAACTCCATTTTGATCTGTACTAAGAAAAATTCTTCTGCCTTGAGATGCTGTTAATCTGTAACCCTAGCCCCAGCCCTGCGCTCACAGAAGCATGTGCTTTATTGACTCAAGGTTGAATGGATTTAGGGCTGTGCAGGATGTGCCTTAGTAAAAATGTGTTTGCAGGCAGTATGCTTGGTAAAAGTCATCGCCATTCTCCAGTCTCGAGTACCCAGGGACACTGCACTGCGGAAAGCCTCAGGGACCTCTGCCCAAGAAAGCCTGGGTGTTGTCCGAGGTTTCTCCCCACTGAGGCAGCCTGAGATACAGCCTCGTAGGAAGGGAAAGACCTGTGCGTCCCCCAGCCTGACACCCATAAAGGGTCTGTGCTGAGGAGGATTAGTGGAAGAGGAAGGCCTTTTTGCAGTTGATATAAGAGGAGGCATCTGTCTCCTGCTCATCCCTGGGAATGGAATGTCTCGGGGTAAAACCTGACCATACACTGTATTTACTGAGATAGGAGAAAACCGCCTTATGGCTGGAGGTGAGACGTGCTGGCGGCAATACTGCTCTTTACTGCACGGAGATGTGGTGTAAAGTCAAACATCAATCTGGCCGATGTGCACATCGAGGCACAGCACCTTTCCTTAAACTTATTGATGACACAGAGTTCTTTGCTCACACGTTTTCCTCCTGACCCTCTCCCCACCATTACCCTATAGTCCTGCCACATCCGCCTTGCCGAGATAGTAGAGACAGTGATCAATAAATACTGAGGGAATTCCAGAGACCAGTGCCGGTGTGGGTCCTCTGTATGCTGAGTGCAGGTCCCCTGGGCCCACTTTTCTTCCTCTAGACTTTGTCTCTGTGTCTTATTTCTTTTCTCAGTCTCTTGTCTCCACCTTTCAAGAAATACCCACGGGTGTGGAGGGGCAGGACCCCTTCACTCTGATGCCACCCTTGCCCTCACCTAGCTCTCTCATACCTGGGGTTCTAAGGGGTCTGCCCCAGGGTTGCGTGCCCACTGCCAATCAGAGGTGAACACGTCGATGCCTCCTGGATATGGGGCTACTGGTGGTCAAGGCCTGGCAGTATGTGGAGGGTCTTCTCAGAGGGGCCATGGAGCTAGGGAATACGATGGGGCGCTAACTCCACCCTGCACAGGAACCGCAGCCCCCAGCCAAGCCGGCCCAAGTATTCCAGGTGCTGTCCACCCCGCATGCACACTGCCAGGCTCCAGGTGGCCTGGCAGAGAGGGGTGGCCTGGTGGGCAGCTGAGAAGCCAGAATGAAGGGGGCGTGCACTGCCGTCTGCAATCTGGCAGGCACGAGCAGGGAGGCTGTGGCCTGGTGAGCGAGGGAGATTGGGGAAGGGCAGGCAGCCCAGTCAGCCTGATTTACCAGTGAATGAGCTGTGGGCGGGAGCCGCTCCTGGCTGAGGGCTGGGGTTGGGGCAGTCTGTTTGGACCTCCTGGGTTCCAGGCTGCCAGCTGCCTGCCCAGGGTCTGAATGTCCTACTGTGGCCTGTTTCCTCACCTGGCCCAGAGGATTAGGCAAGGTAATCCCAGTGAGCCCTCATTAGCTTGCCTGTCCTCCAGGTCTTTTTGATTCTTCTTTCTCTTCTTTGTTGTGAAACTCAGAGAATTGTCCTCCAGCCTGTCTTCAGTTGGGGAGGTGGAAAGGCTGGACCTTACCCTTGACTTCAGGGCCCCTTCTGGGTGCCCCCTCCTCCTAGGGTTTTTAAAAGCATTTACTTAGCAACATACCCTGTACCTGAGAGAGCTGCAGAGAACCTCCTGCATGTCCAAACCAGCATACTTTGTTTCCTGACCCCAGGCCCTCATCACACCCCAAAGCCCAAATCCTTTCAGGCGGCCAACTCCAGACAAGAGTCTGAACTCTGCTTGTTTTCTGGGGTCTACACAGGCCCGTATGATGGGGCTACCTCCATTCTACCCCTGTGCCTCCCCCAATCCATTAGGAGCCTCAACTCCAGTGATCCCTAACTGGGAGCAAGGTTCCCCAGGCCGGGAATGCAGCCGTCCCCAGGACGCTGGCCTGGCCATGTCCCAGTGGACATCAGTCCTGGAGCAAGAGGTCCAAGGCAGGGAGTTTCACCCCCCATTTCACCAGGTGTGGTGACCTTTGTGGGTTCCTAACCTTCAAGATGGGATTTTTACACTGTGCCACAGTGGGGGAAACCGAGGCACAGGGCTGGTGAGCGGTAAAGAAAGAAAACCTCTGTGACTAGAAGAAACGTGTCCCTCGCCCAGCACAGCCGCTCCAGGATAGCACCCTTTAGGATATACCGCTGAGCTGTTCTTGGCATGTGGCATGGCACTGTGGAGGTCAGCAGCTTGTGGAGTTGGAGGTGGGTGTTGGCACGTGGCATGGCACTGTGGTGGAGGTCAGCAGCTTGTGGAGTTGGGGGTGGGTGTTGGCACGTGGCATGGCACTGTGGTGGGGGTCAGCAGCTTGTGGAGTTGGGGGGTGGGGTGTTGGCACGAGCAGGTAATTTGGGACCCACCATGGGGAGGAAGGGGACATTGCCTCTTTCCCCACACCTTGGGCACAGCAGGAATTTTCTTCTCTGATGTGTGTGGGCACCAATGCCTATATGGGTGTGGGTGTGTCCTCCTCTTTTGTTGATGAAGAACCTTCCTGCAGCCATTGGGGTGGGTATGGGCACCACGTGTGCCTGGCAGCAGGGTGGGGCCTGCACAGGCTTGGCTAGTATATGTCCCCCTGCCACCTCCCCAGGGGAAGCAGACCCTGTGCCCTTAGTGCCCCTCATACCCAGTCCCTCACATCCTTCACTTGGCATCCCCCTGCCTGATTCTCCCAACTCAGCCCCTGCCAGGTTTCTCCAGGCCCTGTGGGCCGTGGGATGTGATCAAAGGAGGAAATAACTGTGCTGCCTGCCTCTGCCTGAAGTCAGGGATCCCTGGCCGCTACTGGCATCTGGAGGGCAGGGTAGTGGGGAGGTCAGGGGTCAGCTTTTCCACTCCCCAGCCTGCACTGGCTAAGCCACCAGGTGTAACTGGCCTGGAGACTGATCTGTGTCCTCCACAGTCCCTTGATGCATTATACTGAAGCCAATCCTTGTGCGAATGACATGACCTGTTGTTATCGCCCAGATCAAACCAGAATCAAAGGACTGTTGCGCTTGGGCCCGGAGCCTGGGGCTGAGGCTGCATGGCCACCCTGTTCCCTTCCTTCTGGGGTCCCCAGGAAGCTCCCAGGACTGAATGATCCCCACAAAACACAGTGGCCAGGACGGGAGGGCTGGAGGTCAACTCCCCCCTGCCCCTGCCACCACAAAGAGGCCCCATGGAGGTTGGCCCTGAGCCGTGGGTCCCTGTGGGATGCAGGCTCCCACGGATACTTCAGGGGATGAGCATGGGTCCTCCTGGCTGACAGGAGCCTGGTGGGCACTGGGTATGTGGGGCCTGTGTAGGTGGGTTGGACAGCACTGGGCCTAGCCAGGGAACCAGGGACTGGTGTGGCCAAAGTGGGCAGGAATATGTTGCCAGAACCAAAACTACAGTGCAACCAGCCCAGCTGGTAGGGAGAAGGAGGCCTACCTAGCAGGACTATCCACCCCTGTCCTGGCCCCAAGCGCAGACTGCCTGCCTGTACTGGTCATTGCCTGGTCCGGGAGGCCTGGGCATGATGGTCAGGTGGTGTGTCCCTGGGTTCCAGGCCTTGGTGGTCCCTTGGGAGCTGAGCATCCTCTGGGCAGGAGGAGGGCCCGCGGTCCACTGTTTGCATCTGCCCCTGGGGGTGTGCCCCCACCCCAGCTTCTCAGCCTGCATGGGGACGTGGCCAGGGCTCCTCACCTGCTCTGTGGCTCCAGCTGTGATCAGCTCACTGGTGACTCTGACAGCTTCCTCCCCAAAGCTTGGGTCCTCCTCTGTGGGAATGGGGTGTCCCAGGCCCCTGCAGGCAGGAACCTACCCCCAGCTCCTCTGGTGGGCCCTCCTGGGCTTTCTTACCTATTGGCTTGTAAGACCCAGTTGGTCAAACTTGGTGTCCTATTTTTATTTTGGCCTTTTTCTTAGTGTGTGTTTTCTGTAACTACTGCTGTGTAGAACGTCTATATGAGTTTTAGGTAGAGAATCTTGCCCACCCAGAGGTCCCCCACCCCACAGAGCCTCCACTTCGGCCCCCCCGGGCTGGTCCTGCCTGTGCTCCGCTTGGAGTGAATGTCGAGTGTGATCGATCCACACAGCTGCTTGACCCTGCGTCTCCTTCCTTTTTGTTGCTGAGGCCTGTTCTGTTCTCTCTTTCTCCACCTGAACTGCATTTGAAGCCAGGATGAAGGATGAGAAGTGGTTGCTAAGAAGGACCCTCCTGCAGCAAATCTGCTGTGAGGAGGCTGCGCTGGCCCAGCCTGTTCTTTCCTTCTCTAAGCTCATTCCAAGGGGCAGCCTGTCCCTGCCTGCTCTTGTGGCCCGTGAATCAAGAATGGATTTTACATTTCCACATGGTTAAACAAATAAACAAGTAACACCTCATGACACTGAGAAGTTTCCATGTCCATGAGTAAAGATTTATGGGGGTGCAGTTATGCCCATCTCTTCACAGGCCACCTGCAGAAGGCTGCTGTCGTGCAGCCATGGCAGAGTTGCATCCTTGAGGCAAAGATCAGTTGGCAAAGCTGAAAATACTGATTCCTGGCTCTTTAGGGAAACAGTTTCCAGTCGCTGGTTTAAGGGCTGTGTGGCAGGATCCCAGGATCTTGGTCAGATTGTTCCTCACTCAGGGCCTGCTGTGGCCTTCGCTGGTATGTCTGCAAAGTCTGGGTGCTATGGTGCCTCTCGTGGGGGCGTGAGCTCTGTCGTGCTAGATTTTGGGGTGTCTGCCTCATGGTCATCTGTCTCACCAACAGAGACCCTGTGGCCAGATTCAAACTAGCAGGAACAGTTGGTCTTCGGCAGCAAGGATACCTTAGAGCTGAGCTGCCACCCACCCTGAAGTGGTCCCCTGGCACCCACTGTCTGGGTCAAGGTTGGGGCAGGGCTGGTGTCCTGAACCGCTTTCTGAAGGGGTCCCAGTGGCTGCTGGTGCCAATGCCTTCGAGACAGTGCTGAGGCCAACAGCTGCTGGCAGCGGCTCCCCCAGGCTGTGTGTCCTGTGCCCTTCTGTGTGCGAGTGACAGGCGAGTGCCTGCAGGGGTCATGCCGGGCTGTGTGGAGGGGTACAGAGGTTAAAGTTCTCTGAGCAGCTGTGTGGTCCAGGAGCAGCCAATGGGTCTCTGGAGGTGTGGCTGCCATGACCCTACCCTGAAGGTCTTGCTTGTCATTGGTAGAGAGGAGAGGACCCCCAGGAGGTGCTGCCCAAGGGGCTCCATTCCCGCTTGTAAGGGGCACCTAGGGTCCTCCTGGGGAGAGTCAGAGACTGAGCCCTTGGGGTGAAAGTTCCTTCCCCCAGCTGAGAAGCAGCAGGCACCAGGGCATGGGCTGCCTCAGGGCCCCCGCCCACTCGCACCCTCTCCTGCCCTGCAGCTGCTCCATCCTCGGGAGGTGAGGAAGATGGGAGGATGAGGCTAAGACACAGGGGAGACCAGATTCTAGGCACATAGACTGGCCGGGGGTGAGGCCGATTTCCCACCCAAGCCCTGCCCTCCACAGACAGGTGAGAGACTGAGGCCTGGGGCATGACCTCCCTGGGGTCAAATCCAGGGTTGGGTCACCTCAGGATGAAAGAGGGGCTGGGCCATCAATATGGCTCTGGGTCCCTGGCCCTGGGGTCTGTGTGCCAGGCTGGAGGTGGGAGGGAGACACTCATGCTGCAGATGAGGAGAGTGAGGCACAGGGCTCTTTGGATTCCAGGAGCTGTGAGGAGGCCAGGGCTTTGGTATTGAATGCAGGTGAGGGGGGCAGTCGCAGGTGTGAGTACAACAGGGCAGGAGGGCTCAGGTGGTTGCCCATCAACGATAGACTGGATAAAGAAAATATGGTACATATACACCATGGAATACTATGCAGCCGTAAAAAGGAATGAGATCATGTCCTTTGCAGGGACGCGGATAAAGCTGGAAGCCATTATCATAGCAAACTAACGCCGGAACAGAAAACCAAACACCACATGGTCTCACTTACAAATTGAAGCTGAATGATGAAAACACATGGACACAGGGAGCAGAACAACACACACTGGGGGCTGTCAGGAGATGGGATTCAGGGAAGGAGAGCATTAGGGAAAAGAGCTAATGTATGCTGTGCTTAATACCTAGGTGATGGGTTGATAGGTGCAGCAAATCACCATGGCACACATTTACCTATGTAACAAGCCTACACATCCTGCACATGTATCCTGGAACTTAAAAATTTTTAAAGTTTCTGTTCATGTCCTTTGCCAACTTTTCAATGGGGTTGTTTTTTTTCTTGTAAATTTGCTTAAATTCCTTATTTAAATTTGCTAAAATTCTTCATTCCTTAGACCTTTGTCAGATGCATAGTTTGCAAAAATTTTCTCCCATTCCATAGGTTGTCTGTTAATAGTTTCTTTCATTGTGCAGAATCTCTTTAGTTTAATGAGATACCATTTGTCAATTTTTGCTTCTGTTGCAATTGCTTTTGGCATCTTTGTCGTGAAATCTTAGCCCGTGCCTATGTCCTGAATGGTATTGCCTAGGTTGTCTTCCAGGATTTTTCGTTTTGGGTTTTACATTTAAGTCTTTAATCTACCTTGAGTTAATTTTTGTATATGGCGTGAGGAAGGGGTCCAGTTTCAATTTTCTGCATATGGCTAGACAGTTATTCCAGGTGTTTGTTTATGTGTTTGTTTTGAGATGAAGTCTTGCTCTGTTGCTCAGGCTGGAGTGCAGTGGCACAATCTTGGCTCACTGCAACCTCTGCCTCCCAGGTTCAAGCAATTCTCCTGCCTCAGCCTCCCAAGTAGCTGGGATTACATGTGCCTGCCACCAGGCCTGGCTAATTTTTGTATTTTTAGTAGCGATGGGGGTTTCACCATCTTGGCCAGGCTGGTCTTGAGCTACTTACCTCAAGCGATCTGCCCACCTCAGCCTCCCAAAGTGCTGGGATTACAGTCATGAGTCACTGCACCCAATCCAGTGCTGATTTTTGTCAGGTTTGTGGAAGATCAGATAGTTGTAGGCATGCGATCTTATTTCTGGGCCTTCTATTCTGTTCCATTTGTCTGTGTGTCTGTTCTTATGCTAGTACCATGCTGTTTTGGTTACTGTAGCCCTGTAGTATAGTTTGAAGTCAGGTTCCACAAGACCTCTAGCTTTGTTCTTTTTGTTTAGGATTGTCTTGGCTATTTGGTCTCTTTTTTTGGTTCAATACAAATTTTAATACCAAGTCCTGGCAGAGATACAACAACAAAAAAAGAAAACTTGAGGCCAATCTCCTTGATGAACATCCATGCAAAAATCTTCAACAAAATACTGGCAAACTGAATCTAGTAGCACATCAAAAATCTTATTCACCGTGATCAAGTAGGCTTCATCCCTAGCATGCAAGCTTGGTTCAATGTACACAAGTCAATAAATGTGATTCACTGCATAAACAGAACTAAAGAAAAAAAACACATGATCATCTCAATAGATGTAGAAAAGGCTTTTGATAAAATTCAACATCCCTTCATGTTAAGAACTCTTAATAAATTATGTATTGAAGGAACATACCTCAAAATCATAAGAGCCATATATGACCAACCCACAGAAAACATCATACTTAATAAATAAAAGTTGGAAGCATTCTCCTTTAAAATTGACACAAGACAAGGATGCTCTCTCTCACCACTCCTATTTAACATAGTTATTGGAAGTTCTGGTCAGGGTAATCAGGCAAGGGAGAGAAATAAATTGCATTCAAATAGGAAGAGAAGAAGTCATAATACCCTGTTTGCAGATAACATGATCCTGTATCTAGAAAACCCCATGGTCTCAGCCCAAAAGCTTCTTAAGCTGATAAGCAACTTCAGCAAAGTCTCAGGATACAAAAATCAATGACAAAAGTGTCTAGCATTTCTATATACCAACAACAGTTAAACTGAGGGCAAAATCATAAACGAACACCCATTCGCAATTGCCACAAAAAGAATAAAACACCTAGGAATACAGCTTACTAGGGAGGTGAAAGATCTGTACAAGGAGAACTACAAACCACTGCTAAAGAAACGAGAGATGACACAAACAAATGGAAAAATATTCCATGCTCATGGATAAGAAGAATCAATGTAATTAAAATGGCCACACTGCCCAAAGCAACTTTTGAATTTAATGCTATTCCCATTAAACTAACACTGACATTCTTCACAGAACTGCCTCTGTCCTGATTTTTTATTTTTCTTTTGTCTTACCACAGGTTTACTTTGCCTGAAATCCTACAAAAGATACTATGTCCAGCTGTCTCACTCAGCGAATTCATGAGGCTCATCTAGGGCATACTCTTCAGTTGTTTTTGTTCCTTTGTATCGCTGAGTAGTATTCTGTTGTAATGTTAGACTTGGAACCAACCCAAATGCCCATCAATGGTAGACTGGATAAAGAAAATGTGGCACATATACACCATGGAATACTATGCAGCCATAAAAAACGATGACTTCACGTCCTTTGCAGGGACATGGATGAAGCTGGAAACCATCATTCTCAGCAAACTAACACAAGAACAGAAAACCAAAGACCGCATGTTCTCACTCATAAGTGGGAGTTGAACAGTGAGAACACATGGATGCAGGGAGGGGAACATCACACACCAGGGCCTGTTGGGGGATGGGGGGCTAGGGGAGGGATAGCATTAGGAGAGATAAATACCTAATGTAGATGACAGGTTGATGGGTGCAGCAAACCACCATGGCATGTGTATACCTATGTAACAAAAACTGCATGTTCTGCACATGTACCCCAGAACTTAAAGTATAATTTTAAAATGAAAAAAAAAAAAAAAAAAAAGCAAGTGTTTCTTTTACATACTGGTGATCACACACATACCACATCCATGCGAATTGCCCAGTGCCATAAAGCAAATGGAAAAATACATAACCCGACTGCAGACATTTCGAAAGTGACTGTGCCCATAGGGGAGATCCAAATTACAACTTATGCTACAGCTATAGAACTTACATTTAAAATGTTTTTCAAGCTGGGCGCGGTGGCTCAAGCCTGTAATCCCAGCACTTTGGGAGGCTGAGACGGGCGGATCACGAGGTCAGATTGAGACCATCCTGGCTAACACAGTGAGACCCCGTCTCTGCTAAAAAATACAAAAAAAAAAAAAAAAAAAAAAACTAGCCGGGCGAGGTGGCGGCGCCTGTAGTCCCAGCTACTCGGGAGGCTGAGGCAGAAGAATGGCATGAACCTGGGAGGCGGAGCTTGCAGTGAGCTGAGATCCGGCCACTGCACTCCAGCCTGGGCGACAGAGCGAGACTCCGTCTCAAAAAAAAAATGTTTTTCAATACAATGAGGGAAATAGAAAAAATATAATAATGTGCAAAGAACAAGAAACTTGAAGCTTGACAAGCCATATTTGGGAAAGAGCTAAATACGAAGTAAATAATTGAAAATGTAATTAATATGCTTAATATGCAACATATGGGTTAAATGTTAAATTATTCTGAGCTGATGAGAACATTACTTAACTGGTATATTGAGCAAAATAAATATAGTAGAAGGAGAAAAAATAGAAATTACAAACATAATTAAACATAGAAGTGAAATGAGAGGGAACAAAACAAATCTAATTATTCTAGACTATATTAAAATAACTCAAATAAGTACTCAAAGAATTGGTGATTTATAAGTTTTTAAAATTGAACATCGGACATAAATCCTTGAATTCAGAAATGCAATGTGTCAAAAAAAAGAAAAATAAAAAATTACTTAAAAGAAATAATAGTCAAGGTGCATAACACCAAAGAGAAGGAAAACACTAAAAATCAGAGGAAAAAAAAAGAGATAATTTACAGAGATGACAGCAAAACTTCCACAGCTTGAGGAGAGCCAAAAATAATGAAATAAATATTAACAGACCTGGGAGAAATTGTCATGTAAGCAAGAAGTCAATACTTACCTACCTAACACGCCTTTAACAAAAAAGAGTGAATTAATACAGTTTCAAAAGAGTAAACACTGAATAATTTGGTTACCAACAGGAACTAAGAGTGTACTTCAAAAAGAAAGGGGTCTGTGTGTGTGCGTGTAAGCTGAAAAATGAAAGAGTAAGAGACATGACTTGGGAGTATCAAATCCTGGTGGGCATTGAACTCAAGAAACTATGTAGGCCAGGTGCAGTGGCTAACACCCGTAATCCCAGCACTTTGGGAGACCAAGGCAGGCAGATCGCTTGAGTCCAGGAGTTTGAGACCAGCCTGGACAAAACGGCAAAACCTTGTCTCTACAAAAAATACGAAAATTAGCCAGACGTGATGGCATGTTCCTGCTGTCCCAGCTACTTGGAAGGTTGAGATGGGAGGATCAGCTGACCTGGAGGAGGTGGAAGCTACAGTGAGCTGAGATCACACCACTGCCCTCCAGCCTGGGTGACAAAGTGAGACCCTGTCTCAAAAATAAAAATAAATAAAAGATAAAGAAGGTGACATGAAGAAACTAAGAAGAATGAAGAAGACTGCATCAGTGGATTAGATGTAGAAGACTGACTATGCTGTCATAAATTTATATTAATATCATTAAAGAATAATTAGTACAACTTAACGCACATTGATTTGGAAAGCAAAATGATAATGAAATTTTTCTGGCGAAAAACATGTATAGTTCTTCGTAATATAGACCCCTGTTTAGAAGTCTAAACAGAATAACATCCACAGGAGTAGAGAAGTTTATAAAAGAAGTGCTCACAAATAAAGTTCCGGGATCAAGTAGTTTAACAGGGAGATTCTACAGTCTTTTCAAATAACACATAAATCAATGCTTCTAACTCAATTTAAGAATATTGCAATGGAAGTATTACCTCCAAATAGGTTATGAAGATCAAACGGAACTTGGTACCCAAAATTTCCAAATGTTGTACAAAATAGAATAATACAGAAAAATCTCATTTCTGCCTACACACAGATATATGTAAGATAAAATACTAGCACATTCCAATTTATTATTAAAAACAACACATACTAATTTTGGGCTGGGCGCGGTGGCTCAAGCCTGTAATCCCAGCACTTTGGGAGGCCGAGACGGGAGGATCACGAGGTCAGGAGATCAAGACCATCCTGGCTAACACGGTGAAACCCCGTCTCTACTAAAAAAATACAAAAAATTAGCCGGGCGTGGTGGCGGCGCCTGTAGTCCCCGCTACTCAGGAGGCTGAGGCAGGAGAATGGCGTAAACCCGGGAGGCGGAGCTTGCAGTGAGCCGAGATCCGGCCACTGCACTCCAGCCTGGGCGACAGAGCGAGACTCCGTCTCAAAAAAAAAAAAAAAACAAAAAAAAAACACATAATGACAAAATGCAATTTATACCTAGAATTCTAGAGTGATTAAATATTTGGAAGTCAACTGATGAAGTTCATCATTTTTATAGAGATAAATAGAACAGTCCCTTGATCATGTCTGCATATGCAAAAATGTCTAGCAGAATTTAGCATGTGTTGCTGTTAATTTAAAACCATCCGCCGGGCGCGGTGGCTCAAGCCTGTAATCCCAGCACTTTGGGAGGCCGAGACGGGCGGATCACGAGGTCAGGAGATCGAGACCATCCTGGCGAACATGGTGAAACCCCGTCTCTACTAAAAATACAAAAAACTAGCCGGGCGAAGTGGCGGGCGCCTGTAGTCCCAGCTACTCAGGAGGCTGAGGCAGGAGAATGGCGTGAACCCGGGAGGCGGAGCTTGCAGTGAGCTGAGATTCGGCCACTGCACTCCAGCCTGGGCGGCAGAGCGAGACTCCGTCTCAAAAAAAAAAAAAAGAAAAAGAAAAAGAAAAAAAAATAATAATATTATATCGATTGTAAGGTCCTCTGAGCAGGCTGCGCCATGGTCAAGCCATTGTGACCCCTATGACCCACATGTATACACCCAGAAGGTCACCGGAGCCAGAAAGTCTGGGACAACAGGAAAACCACAAAGGAAGAAAAACGGCTAGTTTCTGTCTTAACTGATTAGCCAACCTCGCAGCATTCTACCATTGTGACGTGCACTACCCTAACTGATCAATCAGCCTAGTGACACTGTGACCCCTCCCTCTTGTGACAATGTACCTTGTGACATTCTTCCCCTGCCCGCAATAAACGGCCCCTAACTGTAACTTTCCATTGCTGACCCCTCACCTATAAAACTAACTCCAATCCCACGACCCTCCGCTGACCCTCTTTTCGGACTCAGCCCGCTCGCACCCGAGTGAATAAACTAGCCTTGTTGCTCACACTTAACCTGTTTGGGTAGTCTCTTCAATTAGGCGCGAGCTTAACATCGATCATAGATTGAAACAATATTTTTTGCTATATTTGGTTAAATAAATCATTGTAATCAATTTCACGTGTTTTTTTCTTTTCTATTGCTACTAGAACACACGTGGCTCACATTTTATTTCTATTGGGCATTGCTACCTGAGAGGACGTTCTCTTTTCAAAATTCAGGCTGCCTCTAATCCCACTAGAAACAAGAAAAAAAAAATTCAGGCTGCCTCCTCAAAAGATTAGAGGTCAGGAAGGCTGTGAAATCTGAAATTGTAGAATAATTGTCATCATAGTGTTTCCAGTCATAAATATCACAACTACTACTCATAAATGGACATAACCTTGTGTACAAGGTTGAATGGGAAAGTCCCCCAGGGGGCGCCAGGTCTCAGCATGGGGCAGAATCCACGCCTTGGAAAAGGACTGCACGGAAAGAACGGGCCTCACTCCGCGCCTTGTCTGATGGCAGCTCCGGTCACTCAGGGCTGAAGGGGCGGGGCCTAAAGCCCTGTCCAATCGGGCGCTGGGAAGGGGACTGTTCTCTCAAGCGCACGGCGAAAAGAGGGGACAACTTCCGGGCCCTGGGGGGGCTTTTGTGTTGGGCAGCGAGACTCTGGCGAGCTCGGTGTGTCTCCGCCGCTCCTTCCCCTTATCCCTGGGAGGTCCAAGTGGTTCCGCGGCAGCCTCTGTGGCTCTGGGACCTGCAGGTCCTGGAAGGTCCTTAGGGAAGACCCGAGACACCGGAGAGTGGGAAATGGTGAGTGTCCCCGCCAGTGTCTCGAGGGGGAAGCGGGAACCGGCAGGAAGCGGTTGTGGCGAACCCGGACCTCCCCGCGGTGCCGACCCGAGTTTCCGCTGTCGCCTCGCGGCCTTAGTGGCACAGGATGGGGGGCTGGACCCGGAGCCGGACCCCGGGCCGCCTGGCTTGTCCCTGCCCCGCCGCCTCGGCCCGCCCCGGAACCTCTCTGGGCAGCTCTGCGCCTGCAGACCCGCGTCCCCCTCGGAGTGTGCGGAGCCGACGGGAGGGTCCTCAGGGGAGAGTCCCGACTTGGGGTTCGGGGTTCCTGCGTGGGAGGAGCTGTGGTCAGTGAAGTCTCCAAAACCTCCTTTCTCCTGTTAGAAATAAAACTGAGGCGCCGTTAAAATATTAAAGAGTTTATTTGAGCAGAGAGTCGTGAGTTAGGAAGCCGCCCAGCGTGGTTTGTGGTTTGGGGAAGGAAGGGCTTTTATAAGGAACCCAGAAGCAAACCCAATTAAATGGTTGATTGTGTACAGTTGTGTAGTCACCCTACATAGACTGTGCAGCCAGATACCTCCTGGTTATGTCATCAGAGGTTAATTGGTGGGTTCGTGGTGGTTTAAGGCTGTTTTGTTTGCCTTTAAGTTATTAATTTACAAGACAAGCATGAGTTACGCTTTGGTTGGTTGGTTACTCATTCATGTGTGTATGTACATATGTATGATGGAGTCTCGGACTCGGGCTGAAGCGATCCTCCCAGCTCAGTCTCCCTAGTACCTGTGTTTAATTATTTTAACATAACACTCCACATTTCTAAGCGTATGGCAAGCAGGATCTCACATCAGCGACCGTGTTTCCACAGCCTAACTCTTCTGCGGCTTGTAGTAAAATCCTAAATTTCCAATTCTTTTCCTACATTCAAATGCAACATTATCAAGTATTTGTTTTTTATTGTACGTTTCATACAAATGCAGTGGTTTTTTTTTTTCAGAGTAGTGAGTCGTTTTGAAAATATTTGTTTTCACTCTTAAAATATTTCTGAACGTTACACATGAGTGGAAAGCAGTAATAATCACCTGACAATTGTTAAAAAAAAAAAAAAAAAGTCTTTGTGCATCTCCTAGTTTTATCTTTTTTGAGTGTGCACATCTTACCAGAATGTCTTTGGGGTGAAGTTCCCCTTTGGAAACGTTAGAGGGTGATATGTCCTCAGCCACCCTCATATCTTTTCTTGGTCCTCTGTTTAGCGGCCAGAGCTCTTGGAGTGTCTAATGAATACCTTCTCCTGGGTCATCTCCTCCCAGAGGACAGTTTAAAATATGGGAGTAGAGCCTCTCTAGGCAGCATCTGGGTGCCCTGGAGCTGAGAGACGTCTCCTAGTATACTCTTCGTTTAAAACACAAGTCCCTGGTGCATTAGGATTTTCTTCCTCCAACCCCAGTTTTCATCGTTCCTTGGAGACATGTTGTTGGGCAGCCAATCAGACGCTGGTATTAAGGGAAAAAGCTAGAAATGATTCCTGCCCTCTGGATTTTCTCGGACTTGGAAAAGGAGAAAAACGATCTCAAAGGACAAGGAATACCCCCCTCCCCCAGTGAGGCAGTGCAAGAACCAGAAAAGCACCATAATCAGAATTATGTAAGAAGGGAGTTGGCTGGACGTGACCCACGCCTGTAATCCCAGCATTTTGGGAGGCCAAGGAGGGTGGATCACTTGAGGTCAGGAGTTGGAGACCAGCCTTGCCAGTGTGGCGAAACACTGTCTCTACTAAAAATACAAAAATTAGCCCAGTCTGGCGGTGCATGCCTGTAATCCCAGCTACCTGGGATGCTGAGGCAGGAGAATCGCTTGAGGCCAGGAGGTGGAGGTTGCAATGAGCTGAGATGGTGCCACTGCACTCCAGCCTTTGAGACAGAGCAAGACTCAGTCTCAAAAAGAAAAAAAGAGTTTATTCTAAAGTATTGCAATGGGGGGAAAAACACCAGGTATAAGAGCTGCAAGCATGTTAAAGTTTAGGCAGAGGCCGGGCGCGGTGGCTCAAGCCTGTAATCCCAGCACTTTGGGAGGCCGAGGCGGGTGGATCACAAGGTCAGGAGATCGAGACTATCCTGGCTAACATGGTGAAACCCCGTCTCTACTAAAAATACAAAAACCTAGCCGGGCGCGGTAGCGGGCGCCTGTAGTCCCAGCTACTCGGGAGGCTGAGGCGGGAGAATGGCGTGAACCCGGGGGGCGGAGCTTGCAGTGAGCCGAGCTCGCGCCACTGCACTCCAGCCTGGGAGGCACAGTGAGACTCCGTCTCAAAAAAAAAAAAAAAAAAAAAAAAAAAAAAAAAAAAAAAAAAGTTTAGGCAGAAAAGGGCTTAGAAATTCAGGCACACTGGCCAGGTGCGGTGGCTCACGCCTGTAATGCCAACACTTTGGGAGGCCGAGGTGGGCAGACCAGGAGATCGAGGCCATCCTGGCTAACATGGTGAAACCCCGTTTCTACTAAAAATACAAAAAATTAGCCAGGCATGGTGGCAGGCGCCTGTAGTCCCAGCTACTCTGAGGCAGGAGAATGGCATGAACCCAGGAGGTGGAGCTTGCAGTGAGCGGAGATCACGCCACTGCACTCCAGCCTGGGCGACAGAGCAAGACTCTGTCTCAAAAAAAACAAAAAAAATTCAAGCACACAATGGGGCACAGTACAGTGTCTCCTGGGAGGATGGTCATTGAGTATTTCTGTGAGGAGAATGAGCCTGTGAGGATCTCTGAAGTGATACAGTGTCCTGACTTGACACTTGACCCGGAGATGTCTATGTTCTGTCAGCCTGACCCCTCCCTGAGTTTATTGCCTTGAAAAGATTTATTCATTTAGTTCAGTTTCAGTTTTTCGTTAACTTTAAAATGTTTTATTCATAGAGCTTGAAAGATTAAAAAAAATTATTTCCAAAGAGACAAGAAAAAGGTGGATTTCGGGGGGGAGAAAAATCTATTCATATTCTATTTGTTAAAAATTCTTGTTGCCAGGCGCGGTGGCTCAAGCCTGTAATCCCAGCACTTTGGGAGGCCGAGACGGGCGGATCACGAGGTCAGGAGATCGAGACCATCCTGGCTAACACGGTGAAACCCCGTCTCTACTAAAAATACAAAAAAACTAGCCGGGCGAGGTGGCAGGCACCTGTAGTCCCAGCTACTCGGGAGGCTGAGGCAGGAGAATGGCGGGAACCCGGGAGGTGGAGTTTACAATGAGCCGAGATCACGCCACTGCGCTCCAGCCTGGGCGACAGAGCGAGACTCCATCTCAAAAAATATATATATATATATTCTTGTTAACCTTTTTCTTCCCTAGAGTGAGTATAGTAAGTTTCTCAAGTCTGTTCTTTTTTGAGGGAGATTTGAAAGGGAATTCTAGGGCTTTGCTTTGGGAATGTGTATTAGTTTGTTTTCATGCCGCTGATAAAGACATACCTGAGACTGGGCAATTTATAAGAGAAAGAGATTTAAATGACTTATTGTTCCACATGGCTGGGGAAACCTCACAATCATGTGGAAGGCAAGGAGGAGGCCGAGGCGGGTGGATCATCTGAGGTCAGGAGTTAGAGACCAGCCTGACCAACAAGGTGAAACCCCATCTCTACTAAAAATACAAAATTAGCCAGGCATGGTGGCTCACGCCTGTAATCCCAGCTACTTGGGCAGCTGAGGCAGGAGAATTGCTTGAACCTGGGAGGTGGAGGTTGTGGTGAGACAGGATTGTCCCATTGCACTCCAGCCTGGGCAGCAAGAGTGAAACTCCACCTCAAAAAAAAAAAAAAAAGGTGCTGGGATAATTGGCAAGCCACATGTAGAAGAATGGGACTGGATCCTTTTCCCTCACCTTGCAAATCAACTCAAGATGGATTAAATACTTAAATTTATGATATAGAACTATCAAAATTTTAGAAGATAACATCAGAAGATCTTTTCTAGACCTTGGCTTAGGCAGAGTTCATTACCAAGAACCCCAAAACAAATGCAACAAAACAAAGATAGATGAGACTTAATTAAACTAAAAAGCTTCTGCACAGCAAAAGAAATAATCAGCAGAGTAAACAGACAACCCACAGAGTGGGAGAAAATCTTCACAATCTGTGCATCCAGTAGGCTACTGATATCCAGAATCTACAAGAAACTCAAATCAGCAAGAAAAAAGCAAATAATCTTATCAAAGTGGGCAATGGATATGAATAGACAATTCTCCAAAGAAGATTTACAGATGACTGACAAGCATATGAAAAAATACTCAGCATCACTAATGATCAAGGAAATGCAGATCAAAACCACAATGCAATACCATTTTACTCCGGCAAGAATTTGCCAAAATTAAGAAATGAAAAAATAATAGATGTTATTGGGGACGTGGTAAAAAGGGAACACTTTTATGCTGCTGGTGGGAATGTAAACTAGTACAACCGGCCGGGCGCGGTGGCTCAAGCCTGTAATCCCAGCACTTTGGGAGGCCGAGACGGGCGGATCACGAGGTCAGGAGATCGAGACCATCCTGGCTGACACGGTGAAACCCCGTCTCTACTAAAAAAATACAAAAAACTAGCCAGGCGAGGTGGTGGGCGCCTGTAGTCCCAGCTACTCGGGAGGCTGAGGCAGGAGAATGGCGTGAACCCGGGAGGCGGAGCTTGCAGTGAGCTGAGATCCGGCCACTGCACTCCAGCCTGGGCCACAGAGCGAGACTCCGTCTGAAAAAAAAAAAAAAAAAAAAAACTAGTACAACCGCTATGGAAAACTGGCGATTCCTTACAGAGCTAAAAGTATATCTATCATTTCATCCAGCAATCCCACTACGAGGTATCTACCCAGAGGAAAAGAAATTATATGAAAAAGACACTTCTGCACACAAGTTTATAGCAGCATAATTCTCAATTGCAAAAATATGGAGCCAGCCCAGATGCCCATCAGTCATTGAGTGGAGACACACACACACACACACACACACACATACACACACACACACTCCATGGAATACTAAGCCATAGAAGGAACAAAATAATGGCATTTGCAGCAACGTGGATGGAATTGGAGATAGTATTCTATGTGAAGTAACTCAGGAATGAAAAACCAAACATTGTATGTTCTCATTTGTAAGTGAGAGCTAAGCTATGAGGATGCAAAGACCTAAGAATGATGTAATGGGCCAGCTGTGGTGGCTCACACCTGTAATCCCAGCACTTTGGGAGGCCGAGGTGGGCGGATCACGAGGTCAGGAAATCGAGACCATCCTGATTAACATGGTGAAACCCTGTCTCTACTAAAAATACAAAAAATTAGCCAGGCGTGGTGGCGGGCGCCTGTAGTCCCAGCTACTACAGGCTGAGGCTGAGGCAGGAGAACGGCGTGAACCCAGGAGGCGGAGCTTGCAGTGAGCCAAGATCGTGCCACTGCACTCCAGCCTGGGCGACAGAGCTAGACTCCGTCTCAAAAAAAAAAAAAAAAGAATGATGTAATGGACTCTGGGATCTCAGGGAAAAGAATGGGTGGGAGTTAGGGATAAAACACTGCACATTAGGAACAGTGTACACTGCTTGGTTGATGGGCATACTAAAATGTCAGAAATTACCACAAAAGAACTTACCCATGTAACCAAACACCACCTGTTCCCCCAAAACCTACTGAAGTTAAAAACAGCACAAAAGAAAGATTATCTGGTGCTAAAAATAGGGTTTTCTCAGGTCTTTTCTAAATGTTATGTGTTTTTCTGGGCAGACACACAGTTTCCTGAATTCCCTAGTATACCTGTGCTTTTTAGTACTCTACTCTCTGAAAGAAATTTTTACTCCAGCGTTTTCCTGGGTTGTAGGTGGTCTATTGTATGTGTCAGGCACAATCTGTTGTTTCAGGTGGCAGCATACTTTTTGTTTACGTAATTCTTTCCGGTTTTTCACACAGATTGCTTTCTGCCTTACTTGGAACAGAGAAGAGAGTCTTGTTTTAGAGATTTGGCAGCCTCCAGCCAAATTGGATCATAACCATGCAGTAATTTGTATATTTCATCTCTACTCCCTGTAAAACCAATGACCAAGGTTCCACACTGCAAACTTGTGATTTTGTCTTCAAGACTGGCACCATGTTGGGGAGGGATTGGAGCAAGGAAAAGTAAATTCTTGATCAGGCTTTCCTGCTTTTGGCATTGTGGTTTTTTGCTTTTTGTTTTTGTGTTTTATTCTGTATTTGCATGTTTGCTACAAAGCCTTTGATGGCTTTTAAGAGTTTTGAGAAGTTTTTAACAATTCTGCCTGTTGTTTAAATATTTTGGGGAGGGACAGGTGTTTGGCTATGCTTGCTCTGTCATTTTGCTGCCTTCTTTCTTACTAGACTCTCTGATGTATTTCATTGATTTATATGATTTTCTTTGTGCAATTTCAACAGTCTATCTTGTTTAGTGTTACTTTGAAGCAGTTTTGAAATTGTGAAGTGTGAGTTGTCATACCTTGCTTTTTTACAAGATTGTTGTGGTATTCTGAGTCCTTTGCAATTCCATATGAACTTGAGCGTCAAGTTTTCAATTTTTACAAAGTAGTTGCCTGGAGCTCTGACAGGGATTGTGTTAAATACATGGAGTGTTCTGGGGAGTATAACCATCTTAATAATATTAAGCCTACTGAGCTATGAAAATGGGATGAGTTTCCATTCATTTAGATCGTCAGCTTTTTCAACAAGGTTTGTCGTTTTTAGAGTAGAAGCTTTGTACTACTTCTTTTAAGTTTATTTCTGTGTATTTATTCTTTATGTGCTATTGTAAATGATTTGTTTCCTTTACTCGAATTTTCATATATTTCAAGTATAGAAGTGGAATTTAGTTTTGTGTATGTTTTACCTCTGACTTTGGTGAACATATCATCTTGGTTGTTGCCAACTTCTGAAAATTACAAATAATGGTGCCATAAACGTCCTTGTGAAGGTTTTTGTGTGAACATATTTATTTATTTATATTTTATATATATATATGTTTTGAGATGGAGTCTCGCCCTGGTGCCCAGGCTGGAGTACAATGGCGTGATCTCAGCTCACTGCAACCTCCGCCTCCCGGGTTCAAGCGATTCTACTGCCTCAGCCTCCCAAGTAGCTGGGATTACAGGCGCCCGCCACCACTCCTGGCTAATTTTATATCTTTTTTAGTAAAGACAGGGTTTACCATGTATGGATCTATATTTTTAACTCATTTGAGTAAAACTTTTGGAATTGGTTTGGCTTCTAGGAGATATCTTCTCTATGGCATGAATGGAGTTGAGAACAATTCACTTTGTGAAACTTAAGTGAGAGTGAGCTGATTATAAGGTCTTTGTAAAAGCAGTGTGTATGTGTATTTGTATGTTTGAGAGCCATGATTTATCAAGTATTAATGTCTTGCTGTGTAACAGATCTTTTAATAAGTGTGACAGTGAATCAAACTCAATAAACATCCCTGTCCACTTGAGGCTGACATTCTAGGAAACAGGAGAGGAAAGATACAAGTAACATACAAAATAATTCAGATGGTGGTCTTGCTAAAAAGAGAGGGAAAGGTGGTGAAGAGATCAGAGGCCTGAGCTGGTTGTGTCTCTCTTAGAATCCATTGGTGACTTTGGGCCATTGCCTCTGAGGGTTAGTGAGCTTGTGTATCTGTGTGTGTGTGCCCCCACCTGTATGTGCAGTTGCGGTGTCTGGGTACTGTCTATATCTGCTTTGTAAATTCTGGAATTTTTTTTTCTAACTGATTTCCTGGTAGCACCTTCTTTACCATGTTAAATAGAGGTGATAAAAGGAGGATGGGTATTTCTCTTACCACAGCATGTTTAGCTCTGGTAAAATTTCATTTGGTTAGGCCTTTGAGAAATTGTTTATTTTGCATGCAGAAATATTAAGAAGATAATTATTTGGGCGTGAATAAAAGTGTCTACTTTCTTCCTCCTCCTTCTGGAATCTGAGACTGATTTTTCCGTGATCTTCACTGGTGTATTAGTCTGTTTTGCATTACTATAAAGGAAAACCTGAGACTGGGTCATTTATAAAGAAAAGAGGTTTATTTGGCTCACAGTTCTGCAGACTGTACATGTGTGGCACCAGCATCTGCTTGGTTTGTGGTGAGGCCTCAGGAAGCTTTTACTTATGGCCAAAAGCAGAGGGGGCATGTATGTCACATGCTGAGAGAGCGAAGGAGATTCCAGGCTGTTTTAAACAACCAGCTCCCATGTGAACTAGTAGAGTGAGAATTCACTCAGTACCATGAAAACAGCATCAAGCCATTCATGAAGGTTCAACCCCCGTGACCCAGAACCTCCCCCAGGCCCTCCTCCAACACTGAAGGTTACGTTTCAAAGCAAGACTTCATGGACACATGCATCTAAACCTAATTCACCCTTTGCACCCCAAATCTTATGTCTTCTCACTTTGCAAAACTCATCCCTTTTTAATAGTTCCCCAAAGTCTTTTTTTTTTTTTTTTTTTTTTTTTTTCTGAGACAGAGTTTTGCTCTTGTCCCCCAGGCTGAAGTGCAATGGTGCGATCTTGGCTCACTACAACCTCCGCCTCCCAGGTTCAAGTAATTCTCCTGCCTCCGCCTCCCAAGTAGCTGGGATTACAGGCATAAGCCACTGCACCCAGCCTGTTCCCCAAAGTCTTAACTCTTGCCAGCATCAACTCAAAAGTTCAAATTCTCATCTGAGACTCAAGGAAAGTTTCTTTCACTAATGAGCCTGTAAGATTAAAAAGAAAAAGAGTTATTTACTTCCAAGATACAGTGGTGGCACAGGTATTGGCTAAACCTTCCCATTCCAAAAGGGAGAGATTTGCCAAAAGAAAGGGTAACAGGCTCTGAAATCCAGCAGGGCAGACGTTAACTCTTAAAGCTCCAAATAAATCTCCCTTGACTCCATGTTGCACATCTGGGGCACATTGATGCAAGGATTGGGCTCCCAAAGCCTTGGGCATCCTCACTCCTGTGGCTTTGCTGGGTGCAGCCCATGTGACTTCTGACATATTAGAGTCTAATGCTTGCAGTGTTTCCAGGCTCAGGTGCATGCTGCTTGTGGCTGTACCATTCTGGGGTCTGGAAGGCAGCAGCTCTGTTTCCACAGCTCTGCTAGGCAGTGCCACGGTGGGGACTCTGTGTGGGGGCTTCATCCTCACGTTTCTCTTGGCACTGCCTTAGTAGAGGCTGCCTATGGGGGTTCCTCCCCTGTGTCAGGCTTCTGCCTGGGTACCTGGGCACCTACATTCCTGATACATCTGAAATGTAGGTGAAGCTACCAAGCCTCCTTAACTCTTGCATTTTATGCACCTGCAGACTTAACACTAAGTGGAAGCCACCAAAGCTTATGGCTTATGCCCTCCGGAGCCGTGGCCCAAGTGGTATATGGGGCCTTTTTAGCCAAAGCTGGAACAGAGCTACTGGAATGCAAGGAACAGTGTCCTAAGGCTGCACAGGGCAGTGATGCCTTCGACCTGGCACCCCAGACTTTTTCCTTTTAGGCCCCTGGGCCTGTGGCGAGAGGGGCCACCACAGAGTTTCCTGAAATGCATCACAGGTCTTTCTTAGCGCCGTGGCTGCTGGTACCTGGTTCCCCTTTAGTTGTGCAACTCTGTCTTCCAAGTCATTGCTCCACAGGCTGCTCCACAGGCTGCTTGGATTCCTTCACCACAGGGCCAGGTTGCACGTTTTCCAAACTTGTGTGCTCTGCTTCTCTTTTAATCACGTTTCAACTTTAAATCACTTCTGATTGTGGGAGCAAAGAAGCAACCATACCACCTCTTGAATCCTTTGCTGCTTAGGAATGTCTGCCTCTGGAGACTCTAAGTTATCACTCCTAAATTAAACCTCCTGCAAATCCTTAGGCCATGGACACAATGCAGCCAAGTCTTTGCTAGGGTGTAACATGGGTGACCTTCGCTCAAGCTCCCTGAAACTTTCTCATTTCCACCTAAGGCCTCATTGGCCGGGCTTTCACTGTCCGTATTTCTGTCAACATTTTGCTTTCAATCATTGAATCACTCTCTAAAAAGTCCTAACTTCCCTTATCTCCCTGTCTTTTTCTGAGCCCTTGAAAGTCTCCCAGCTTCTGCCTGTTACCCAGTTACAAAGCTGCCTTCACATTTTCAGGTATCTTTATAGCAACACCTCACTCCGCAGTGCCAATTTTCTGTATTATTCCATTTTTCCGTTGGTATGAAGTAATTCCTAAGACGGGGTAGCTTTAAAGAAAATAGGTTTATTTGACTTACGGTTCTGCAGGCTGCACAAGCGTGGCACCATCTGCTGCTTGGCTTCTGGTGATGCCTCAGAGGGAAGGCAGAGGGGAACAGGCAAGCCACATGGTGAGAGAGGGAGGAAGAGAGAGGAGGAGGAAGTTCCAGCCTCTTTTAAATACCCGGCTCTCCTGTGAACCAACAGATAACTCATTACTTGAAGGACAGCACTGAGTCATTTATGAGATGTCTGCCTCCATGACCCAAATGCCTTCCCCTAGGCCCACCTCCAACATTGGAGGTCACATTTAAACAGGAGATTTGAAGGAAACACACAACCAAACCATATCAACTGGTAATGTTTCTGGATGTAAAACTCATACATTAGTGGGGATCCCTAAGCCTGGGCACCCAGGAGATGTCCTCGAACTTGAGCAGCTCACCAATTTCAGTTTGGTTTTTCCTATACATGTACTGCTACTCGCAGAGGAGTCTTACAGTTTTCTCATCAACTAAGTGTTGATTCTCTGGATGCCTCTCGGTCTCTCTATATTTTGCTTGGTAGTTTTTACTGGGAACTCAGTTCTTTAATGGTTAATCTTAGAGTTGTTTAGTTAAATTTATTTGCCTTTTATTGTGAATGTGAATGTTGCTTTTTTTTTTTAACTTTTGTGTTCTGGGGCTACATATGCAGATTTGTTACATGAGTAAATTTCATGTTTCTGTTTTGCTGCACAAATGATTTTGTCACGTAGATAGTGAGCATAGTGCCTGATAGGTAGTTTTTTGACTCTCACTTTCCTCCCATTCTCTCCCTCAGGTAGGCCCCAGTATCTATTGCTCCCATCTTTGTGTCCGCGTATACTCAACAGTTAGCTTCCATTTATAAATGAGAACATGTGGTATTTGGTTTTCTGTTAATACGTTAATTTGTTTATGATAATGGCCTCCAGCTGTAGCCATGTTTATGCAAAGGATATGATTTAATTTCTTATAGCTGCATAGTATTCCATGGTATATATGTACCACTTTTTAAAAAATCCAGTCCACTATTGATGGGCGTTTAGATTGATTGTGTGTCTTTGACATTGTGAATAGTGCTGTGATGGACATACCGGTGCATGTGTCTTCTTGGTAGAACAACTTATATTCCTTTGGGTCTGTATCCAGTAATGGGATTGATGGGTCAAATGGTAGTTCTAAGTTTTTTGAGAAACCTTCAAACTGCTTTTCACAATGGCTGAACTAATTTGCATTCCCACCAGCAGTGTGTAGGTGCTCCATTTTCTGCGCTACCTCACCACCATCTGTTAAAGACTCTTTAATAATAGCCCGAATGTTGCCTTTGGTTTTTGGGTTTTTTTTTTTTTTTTCCCCAATTATTTCTCCTTTTATTGCTCCTTCCATGAACCTTGACACTTTCCTTTGGTGGTCTCAGGAAATCTTTTCAACATAAATTATTTCTCAAGCAAAGGAAAATTTACTTTGAGCATTAAGACACATACGTAGTTCTGCTGTATTTGTTAAATGGCTCTTGGAGCATTTGATCCTTGGTTGAAGGCAGAAGATACCCACATTGGTTTGAGGAGCATTGTCTTCCGAAATCTTTTTGTAAATCACTCTTCTTAAGAAGTTCTCTTTTTCAGGGTTTACCGAGGTTTTCAAGAAATTGTTCAAAAACTGTCACATAAGGTACCAGACTGGTCTTACAATCTCTGGTTCTATGTTTAATATCAGATTCAGCTTAATTCTCCTTTTTTCCTCTTCATTAGTGGAAGAGGCATCCAGTTCATGGCAGATGAGGCTTATGGTTGGAACAGTAAGTGGATCAAACCGATCCACTTTCTGCAAATCAGTAGGCACAGAAATGCGACCTGTTTTAGGATGAACACTAAAAGGGCTCTTCGGTAAATGATTGATTTCTTTGCTGACATTGATACCCCGTCGTGGAAACAGTCCTGGAGCATAATCTCCCACTCCAGCCAGGTCCACATTTTCATTTTTGATGTTGTTCTGACATCTGCTGGTGCGCCCAGTGCTGAAGTGAATTGTGAGACTTTTGGAAGCTTTGTTGAAGTTCAACCTGAATTGTTTGAGGAACAAGGGCTAAAATCTTATCCCAGCTTTTGTTATTTTTGAGAATATCTTGATTAACCAAGGCATAGTCTTCAAAGTTTTTTTTTATTATGTTTATAGATTTTCTGACAAAAGGGTGAATTTTTCAGTTAGTTGAACTTTCTTTTTAACATCTTGACCATGCTTTACAAGGCTCAAATACTCAACTATCCCAGAATGTACCACCAAAGACAGTTTTCTGATTTATCACAGACCCAACAATATACCCCCCAACTTCCAGAATATACCCAGAGACGATGCTTAAATCCAAAGTCCTCCCTCAGTGCTGTGTCAGTGATGCATATGGCCGTTGTCATGAGGATACAGCACTTAGAACATGTATCTGCAGAACTACAGCATCTCCTCACATTGTCATAGTCTGTCATGTCAGTGTCAAACACCAGTTCTTTTTCCTGAGCCTGGAAAGCTCCCAGATTCACTGTATTGTATTAATTGGGTCTGTGGGAATGTACTGTGCCTATATCAATCTTGTATGGATTCATTTTCTGCATCTCCTTTTCCAGATCACTCTGGTTGTTGCAGGATTGGTGTCGAATGTAAATGTCATCTTTCAATGTGAATGAAAATTCACGGCGTTGGGAGTAATTTTCCACCACGCTGCTGTAGTTGAGCCAGTTACAGTACAGAGAATAGGGAAAGAGCCTCTGGTAATAACGTTTAAATAGCTCAGGCAGCTTGGTGGGGTCAGACATTTTCGTGGAGCTCCGAACTCAACCCAGGAAGCTTGACCATTGCCTTTTATGCCTACTTGCTCGACTGGAAATCAGAAGTGTCTGTCTCCGTTTTTTTCTTTTAATTGACTGCTGTCAACTTTTAATCCTAAACTTTCTTTGTTCTTGTTCTGACCTCACATCAGGATATGGTGAAAACAAGCCTGGGTGCTCTCTCTGGGTTTTGGCAGCAGATTGAAACTATGTAAATCTTTTACCTTGAAACTGAATTCTCACCCTAGCTTTCCACCTACTCTCAACAGAAAACACAGGCCTGGCTCCTTTTTTTCCTCATTCAGACCATATCAAACCACCTTGAAAGGCCTGACCTGGTGGATCCACAAGGGTCAATTTTCTGAGTAATAATTTCCTACCCTCTCCAAACACATCTCTGCACTTGACCATCGCACTTAGTACCACTAGCAGAATGTTCAGACATTGCCCACCACCCTGTGGTTCTGTCTTCTCTTGCAATGACTTGCTAATCGGCTCTGCCGCCTGGGATCTGGTATGTACTTTAGCTGCTCACTAAGCAGCTAGCACTGTGAGCTGTGCTGCTCGATTTACTTATTTCTGTGAAATCTGTAAATCACAACTCAGATCACCATGTTATGATGATAAGGCAAAGAAACAGAAAAATTGCGCTTTTAAATTTTAATTAATTTTTAAGTTTTCTGTTATGAAATATAGTAAGAATGAGTAAAACATTTGTCAGGAGTTTTAGTAATAATAGTTGAAGCAACTTTGATTCTTCACTGGGCCCCGTACGCCTTAAGAGTTTTCTGATAGTTTCACCTGGACTTGTCTCTTAGTTGACCACTGTTGTGATTCTTTGGCTATTTTTTTGCATTTTTATCATCTGTAATTTTTCAGTTCCATTTTGCTTTATTGGAACTTTCTGTAAATGAGTATGAATGGAATTAAAACAAAAAGGTTTATTTGGTGATTTCCTTGTGTCATTATGTTGCACACATGCTAGTGCCTGAGGCTGTGGACCATTGAATTCAGCCCTGCATTCTAATGATTCTGATGTTAGGGCTTTTTCAAGTTTTTTTGTTGTTGTTGTTGTTGTTTTGCTTTTTTGGAAAAATAATGCTCCTATAATTTTATGCCACATTTCCAAGTGCAGATGCACAGTAAATTCTCTGGACATTTTAGAAAAATTAATGGGCTACACATTGTGGTAAATTCAAATTAGAGCAGCGGAGAGTATCAGTTGACTCCTCCTTTCTTTTTTTTTTTTTTTTTTTTTTTTTGAGACGGAGTCTCGCGCTGTGTCACCCAGGCTGGAGTGCAGTGGCACGATCTCGGCTCACTGCAAGCTCCGCCTCCCAGGTTCACGCCATTCTCCTGGCTCAGCCTCCGAGTAGCTGGGACTACAGGCGCCCGCCACCACGCCCGGCTAGTTTTTTGTATTTTTAGTAGAGACGGGGGTTTCACCATGTTAGCCAGGATGGTCTCGATCTCCTGACCTCGTGATCCGCCTGTCTCGGCCTCCCAAAGTGCTGGGATTACAGGCTTGAGCCACCGCGCCCGGCCGACTCCTCCTTTCTTCCTGAGTAACCCGTTTGCCATGGCCCTGGTCACGTGGAGTTGATTTTTTTCTTCTAGTCAATTTCAAATGTCAGGCACCTATTTTCTATTTTCTCATTACCAAGGAAGTTGACTTTTTAAAAAATAGATGGTCTTTCATCTTCTTTTAAGTATGCTTTGCTTATTTTCTCACTTTTCAATCATGTTCATTTTTACACTTCATACTAATTCTTTTATATTGCATGTATTACAGTTTTTTCCCACTGCTTTTTGCCTTTTAATTTCCTGAATATTAATATATGTGAATTTGTCAGTTCCTTTATTTTTTTTCTATTTAAATGAATTCTGCCCATTTTTCTGTCCAAAAATACTCCTATTTTCCTTTGAAGTCTGCAAGTATTTTAGTTTTGTCTTTCACGTTTGAAATAAAGAACTTGATTATTGTTCATGGAATGGAGGGGAATGCAGTGTACTTTTTCAGTTAGTACCAGTTTGCTCTAAAGCGCTTTTGATTTCTTCCACTGTTCTGGAATGCTCTGTCATCAATGAACTTTACATAAAAAATTTCTGCTTATTTAAAACTTTTTTCCTTTTTGGACTATTTGTTTATCTCCATGTTAATACTATGCCGTCCTGAAAATTATAGTTCGAAAATTTCTGATACATGGTGAGGAAGCCATTGCCCTATTGTTTGGAAGACTTTAACAATTCTTAGACTTTTTTTTTATTAGGTTTGGAAAAGTAGTTTTCAGTTGCTAATAAAGTGTCTGTTTTGAGGATTGATGGAACTTTTTAAGGCCATTTGAAAGAGGTGATATCTTGATGACATTGAGTTTCTTCTAAGCACATGTACTATCTTTCTGCTTACTCCATTGCACTTTGTTGTTATCTGATAGAAATTTTAAAATTGTTTTGTGTTATTAAAGATAAATTATCAGTCTTATTTACAACTAGATTTAATTTGGTCTGGAGTAAACTACTTGCAAGCTTCCAAATATTTTTTTTCTTTTTTTTTTTTTTGGAGACAGAGTCTGGCTCTGTGGTCCAGGCTGGAGTGCAGTGGCCGGATCTCAGCTCACTGCAAGCTCCGCCTCCCGGGTTCCCGCCATTCTCCTGCCTCAGCCTCCCGAGTAGCTGGGACTACAGGCGCCGCCACCACGCCCGGCTAATTTTTTTGTATTTTTAGTAGAGACGGGGTTTCACCGTGTTAGCCAGGATGGTCTCGATCTCCTGACCTCGTGATCTGCCCGCTTCGGCCTCCCAAACTGCTGGGATTACAGGCTTGAGCCACCGAGCCCGGCCCAAATATTTTCTTATTATAATCACGTTGATGCCTCATTTCTCCAATTAACAAGTTATAACAGCATATGAGAAATATTGTTTACCAAGAATGCTCATTAGAGACTTAATGCTCAGAGTGTTTTCCAGAGCTGATGCCCTAGGTACCACTGCAAGAATGGAGTAAAGTAGTAGGCTTTCAGAAATAAAACAAAGCTGGAGTTCAGCGAATAATAAATATATTGTTTGCATAAGATTGTTTACATGGCCGGGCGCGGTGGCTCAATCCTGTAATCCCAGCACTTTGGGAGGCCGAGACGGGTGGATCACAAGGTCAGGAGATCGAGACCATCCTGGCTAACCCGGTGAAACCCCGTCTCTACTAAAAAATACCAAAAAACTACCCGGGGGGCGGTGGTGGCGGCGGTGCCTGTAGTCCCAGCTACTCGGGAGGCTGAGGCAGGAGAATGGCGTGAGCCCGGGAGGCGGAGCTTGCAGTGAGCCGAGATGCGGCCACTGCACTCCAGCCTGGGCGACAGAGCGAGACTCCGTCTCAAAAAAAAAAAAAAAAAAAAAAAAGATTGTTTACATATTGTTCACATAGAGTGATGAGATCCCTCAAAAAAATCTTATTTTCTCACACCAAAAGGTCAGACTTTGTGAGCAGGTATTTCTAAGGATATGTAGTCTTAAGACTTAACACTAACTGTTATACGCAACAGATAGCATGACTTTTTTATAAGAGGCCCTCAAGATAAAATCTACACATAGAAATTAGGGGTGACCTCATTTCTTACGGCAGTTTATTCCCTCCACCTGCCAATGAGAAAGGTGTTCCTGCTGTGCTGTTGACTTTCTGAATCATTTTAGCATGAAGAATGTTGAGTGGGAAGCAGTAAGTGCAGACAGAGAGTAAAGTTCTGATGACCAAGTCATGGAAGAAATGTTTGAAGTCTACAGAATTATGTTACGATTTTATGAGATGAATATAGATTCTTCATGTCTGTCTAAGCCATCCTCCTCTCCGCATATGTGTGATATTCTAGGATTCAGTGTCATTTGAAGATGTGGCTGTGGCCTTTACCCAGGAGGAGTGGGCTTTGCTGGATCCTTCTCAGAAGAATCTGTACAGAGATGTGATGCAAGAAATCTTTAGGAACCTGGCTTCCGTAGGTAAGAATAACAACACTTTTTCATGTAGTTGATTAGAAAACAAGTGTTTTGGCTAGGCGCGGCGGCTCACACCTGTAATCCCAGCACTTTGGGGGGCCAAGGTAGGAGGATCACCTGAGATCGGGAGTTTGAGACCAGCCTGGCCAACATGGCGAAACCCCATCTCTACTAAAAAAATACAAAAATTAGCAGGCGTAGTAGCAAGCACCTGTAATCCCAGCTACTTAGAAGGCTGAGACAGGTTAATTGCTGGAACCCGGGAAGTGGAGGTTGCAGTGAGCGGAGATTGAGCCACTGCATTCCAGCCGGACCAACAAAGAAAGACTCTGCCTCAAAAAAAAAAAAAAAAGAAAGAAAGAAAGAAAACAAGTGTTTCTTTGTCATGAATGTTTCCTGATTTGGCATGTGGAAAGGGAGTACTTTGGTGAAAAAAATTAGACATGGTTGTGTATAGTGAACCTTGAATCTAGCAATTTTTCAAGTTTCTAATCATTTGTAATAATCTTATGGATGTACATTTTAGGAAACAAATCAGAAGACCAGAATATCCAAGATGACTTCAAAAATCCTGGGAGAAATCTAAGGTAATCTGCATTCACAAGAGCAAAAAATGCCCCTTGAGGGAATCTTAGCATGTCATAAGTTTTTAAAACAGACAAAACAGCTGGGCGCGGTGGCTCACGCCTGTAATCCCAGCACTTTGGGAGGCTGAGGCGGGTGGATCGTGAGGTCCCGTCTCTACTAAAAATACAAAAATTAGCTGGGTGTGGTGGTGCGTGCCTGTAATTCCAGCTACTCAGGAGGCTGAGGCAGGAGAATTGCTTGGAGTCGGGAGACAGAGGTTGCAGTGAGCTGAGATCACGCCATTGCACTCCAGCCTGGGTAACAGAGCAAGAGCAAGATTCCGTCTCAAAAATAATAATGATAATGATAATAATAAACAGACAAAACAAATAAGAACCACTAGAAATTTTGTTTTTTTGTTTTTTGGTTTTTTTCCAGAAAAGTCTTAGCAAAAAACACACCTGAATGTAACATAGATGTTCAGTATTTTCAGAATATTTTACTTGGAAACACCACTAAAATACTGTACATGTGACTATCACAGTTGTGATAATAATGATAATAGCTATGGGGGGCCCATGTCTTAAACAGTAATTAATTTATTTACTTTAAAACAATTTATACATGGCAGGAAACTTGCATTTTCCCTGGTGTTAGTAGCAATGTAAACCATGAATAAATGTACCATTAATGACGTGTTTATCATTTTTACAGCAGCCATGTGGTAGAGAGATTGTTTGAAATTAAAGAAGGCAGTCAATATGGAGAAACCTGCAGCCAGGATTCAAATTGGAATCTGAATAAGAGAGTTTCTACTGGAGTAAAACCATGTGAATGCAGCGTGTGTGGAAAAGTCTTCATCTGTCATTCAGCCCTTCATAGGCACGTCCTGTCTCACACTGGAAACAAACCATTTGAGTGTGAGGAATGTCCAGAGAAGTTATATCAATGCAAACAATGTGGGAAAGCCTTTATCTCTCTCACCAGTGTTGACAGACACATGGTAACACACACTAGTAATGGGCCTTATAAGGGTCCAGTGTATGAGAAGCCTTTTGATTTTCCTAGTGTATTTCAAATGCCTCAGAGCACTCACACCGGGGAGAAAACATATAAATGTAAACATTGTGATAAAGCCTTCAATTATTCAAGTTATCTTCGTGAACATGAAAGAACTCATACTGGAGAGAAACCCTATGCATGTAAGAAATGTGGTAAATCATTCACTTTTTCCAGTTCTCTTCGCCAACACGAAAGATCTCACACTGGAGAGAAACCCTATGAATGTAAAGAATGTGGCAAAGCCTTCAGTCGTTCCACTTACTTGGGAATACATGAAAGAACGCATACTGGAGAAAAACCCTATGAATGTATAAAATGTGGCAAAGCCTTTAGATGTTCCAGAGTCCTCAGAGTCCATGAAAGGACTCACAGTGGAGAAAAGCCCTATGAATGTAAACAATGTGGTAAAGCCTTCAAATATTCTAGTAACCTATGCGAGCATGAAAGAACTCACACTGGAGTGAAACCTTATGGATGTAAGGAATGTGGTAAGTCGTTTACTTCTTCCAGTGCCCTTCGAAGCCATGAAAGGACTCATACTGGAGAAAAACCCTATGAATGTAAGAAATGTGGTAAAGCCTTCAGTTGTTCCAGTTCCCTTCGAAAGCATGAAAGAGCTTATATGTGGTAAAAAAAACAACAACAATAAAACACCTCTGTGAATGTAAGAAGTGTGTTAAAGCTTTCAGTTACTCTAGTTTCATTAGAGCACGTGAAAAAATTAAAAACTCAGGCCGGGCGCAGTGGCTCACGCCTGTAATCCCAGCACTTCGGGAGGCCGAGGCGGGCACATCACACGAGGTCAGGAGTTCGAGATCAGCCTGACCAACATGATGAAACCCCATCTCTACTAAAAATACAAAACTTAGCCGGGCATGGTGACGCGCGCCTGTAGTCCCAGCTACTCAGGAGGCTAAGGCAGGAGAATCACTTGAATCAGGGAGGCAGAAGTTTCTGTGAGCCGAGATCGTGCCACTGCACTCCAGCCTGGGTGACAGAGTTTTTAATTTTAAAAAAATTAATTTTTGGCCGGGCGCGGTGGCTCAAGCCTGTAATCCCAGCACTTTGGGAGGCTGAGACGGGCGGATCACAAGGTCAGGAGATCGAGACCATCCTGGCGAACACGGTGAAACCCCGTCTCTACTAAAAAATACAAAAAAAACTAGCCGGGCGAGGTGGCGGGCGCCTGTAGTCCCAGCTACTCCGGAGGCTGAGGCAGGAGAATGGCGGGAACCCGGGAGGCGGAGCTTGCAGTGAGCTGAGATCCGGCCACAGCACTCCAGCCTGGGTGACAGAGCAAGACTCCGTCTCAAAAAAAAAAAAAAAAAAAAAAAAAATTAATTTTTTTAAAATTAAAAACTCACACTAGAGAGAAATCCAACACATGTAAGGAAGATTAGAATGTTGCAATTTTCCTAGTTCCCTTCTAAAACTTAGAAGAACCCATCCTGGGAAAGAACCTCATAAAATACCAAAAATGTGTTAAAGCACTTAATTTTCCCAGTCACTTACAAATATATTTTTATCAGTGATTCATTGTTAAAGAAGGTGTCTATACTTTAGATTTTCAATTTTTTGCAAGGAATCATGGAGCTGACAATTTCATAGATACTTTATAAGCCATCGTACATGAGCTTAATAGGCTGTATTTTGTTTTGTTTCTCATCAGTTAACATAATTTTTGTCTATTCATTTAAAAATGTATTGGATCCCTAGACTGAGTTGAAATGTATTTCTAATAGTTGGCAATTTAATTTACATGTGGTTGTTTTAATTGTTCTCTGATTAATGGACCATTGAAAAATGAGTTCTTGTTAATTGTTGGAAATTTCTTACTGATCTTATGTGGCAAGTTTTTGTTATTCCTCCCCCATTTTATATATGTGTGTGTGTGTGTATATATATCTATATATTTATTCTGCCTTTTTATGGGAAAGCTACTTTTTTGTTGTAAAGATTTTCTTCTATTTTCTTTGCTAATAAAGAATTATTATTAATTTGCATGTATGTGAAGTTTATATAGTCTCATGTACAGTATTATTTTCATTTTCTTTCCTTTATTCTTTGTCATTATTGGCTGTTATTTGCATAGTTCACTTTTTAAAAAAATGTTATATTTTTAGAGAGGATCTCACTCTGTCAGCCAAGCTGAAGTGTAGTGGTATAGTCATAGCTCACTGCAGCTGCAAACTCCTGGGCCCAAGTGATTCACCCACCTTAGCCTCCTATGTAGCTGGAGCTACAGACACAGGTCACCATGCCCAGCTAATTATATAATTTTTAAAATTTTTTACAGAGATGGGATCTCGCTGTATTGTCTAGGCTGGTCTTGAATTCCTGGCCTCAAGCTGTCCTCCTGCCTCAGCCTCTCCACATGTTGGGGGTACTGACATGAGCTACCATACCTGGCCTACTTTTTACTTTGAATTAGGAAGAGAGAACTGTGATTGGACAGTATGCTTGTCTAATCTGAGTGTGAAAGCATTCAGTCTTACCATCAAGCATATTGTGGATTTTTCAGAAATATTCTCAAACAGGCTCAGGAAGTTTTCTTGTGTTTTTTATTTATTGTTTCATGGTCAAGGAGTATTGAACTCTTATCACATGTTTTTTTCTGCATCTATTGAGATGATTTGTGGTTTTTGGCATTGTATTAATAGTCTATCACATTAACTGCTTTCAGATACAAATACGGTCATTGGGGTAAAATCTGTCTTCATCATGGAATATAAGTATTTTATCTACAGGTTGAACGTCTGTGAAGCCCAGATTCCAACTACCAAATCTGAAATGCTCCAAAGTCAAAAACTGAGCACCAGCCTTATGCTCAACAGAAATGCTCATTAGAGGATTTTGATTTTTGGATTAGGGATGCTCATCCAGAAAATTTTCTGCAAATATTCCAAAAAATTTTAAAGTCGGAAATCCAAAGCACTTCCATTCCCAAGTATTTCAGATAAGAAACACTCAATCCATATTGATACATTCAATTTTCTAGTGTATTGTTGGGGCCTTTTGGATTTATAGTCAAATTGGTGTGCCCTAGTATACCATATAGTATAGCATCATCTAGTATATATAGAATGTGTACATGTATACTTATATGTGTATAAATAGCTATATAATATGTAGTATAGTACAGTTTTGTAAGTTAGTATGAATTTTGCATAACTAGTTTATATTATATGTAATTAGCACTACAATAAATTGTATATTACAGGATTATGGCATTATACTATTTTGTTCTTACCAGTCTGTAGTCTAACATATTTCAGTTGCCTACCATTCCACATATTCATTTAAGCAAACCAGCTGCATCCTCATGAGAACCAAGAAGCATCTCATGTTCTAGATACTACAAAGCATTCCCTTTACACCCTGTTTGTTCTGTCTGCTCGCCAGTGCAAGTCCTGTGTGGATCAGCCTCATTGACAGTACCCTCCCTCTTTTGTCTATGAATATATATAACTGATAACTGCTCTCAATCTTATCTGTACAGTCATGGGTGTCACGTGTTTTTCCCAGTAGCCTTAGGGTCCTAGTTCTTCTATCACCAATTAGACTGTGGAAACAACTGGCATTACCAACAGAATGAACCAACAATGACTGATGATATCTTTTCAGCTTTAACTACCTGCTTTTGTCTAACTGGTTCCATAATGTAACAGAAATCACCCAAATTAGAACCAGCAATTGATGATGGGCTTTCACTTTGGTCTACACAGCACTTTGTGTTATCAGCATTTGCCACCTCGTCCCACAGTAAAATTCTCAACTCCTAGATGTGATTGGTTAACTGGCCATTCCCCAGCAGGAGGTATGTTCCACCTTGACCTGTGTTTGGCAGGCAGTTTCCAAGGTACCCCTCATTGAGGCAGTGACCCAGCACCTTCACCACTGGGTTCTTCATTCCTGATTATCAAAAGTCAGACTATTGCTCTGTGGTAGCTGCATCTCGTTTGCTTACCATCACTGGATGCTTGGAGTAGCCATGTGAACATTATTACTGTACACACTTGGGACAGCACCAGGGATTTTGTGTGTGTGAAGTTGCAGAAAGGAGGAATGTCCCCATGCTGGGGAGAATTAAGCATGTCACCTAATTGTCTAACAAGATGACTTGTGCAAGACTAGTGGCCTCGAGTGTTTCTTGTGCTGCTGCTTTTATGTGCATTCTTCTGATGAGGTGTACATCCATGGTGCCTCATGGTCCAGGCACGATGAGTCAAGAAAAGGGGAAGAAGCATTTGGCATTAGCCTCTTTCATTGCAGAACCTCCATCTAGTGTATGGGCTTCTTTTAGCACTACTGATCAGCATGCCAGAGGCCTAACCTTGCAACCTGGACGGCCTCAGTCAAAATGACCTTACTGTATGTTGCTAACACCAGCAAGATTGAATGGCACTCACTGGAGGATTGGGTGGTCTTCAATGTCGGTTGATGGACTCCTGAACTGTTTTCTTTAACCACACAAATTGCCCACACTAACGATAAATCAAATGCTGCTCCTTTGCATGAGAATTAAACGGTCATCTGAAGCAGTTTTCATAGAAGAGAAAAGCAGTCACGTGTCATGCTCTGGTCCAGAAACCTAATAGCAGATGGGCCACTAGGACACTGAAATTTCTGTACTGCTGCTGCCTATGTTTCTATCACAACAAATATCCTGATCCCTCACTGTTAAAGATTGAGAACTGTCCTCCAAGTTGTATTGGACTGGCCCAGTTCTACCCTCTTTCTTACTTGCAGTTCTCAAGAATAAGTGTAGAATGTGCTGGGAATGCAGCATTCTGAAATCAGGAGAGAATGGTAGAACAGCCCAGACTTATAGTCTTCACGGGAAATACAATGTCTCAACACTTTGCTCAGGGAGTCAGGGGATCCTGGGCTGTAAAACCTGGGATGGGCTATTTTCTGGAGTCTCTTAACTGTGTTGCAAGTGGGGCACATGCAATCAAAATTCCATCCTTCCAGGCAACTTCTCTGAACCTTAGGGGACCACATCACATTGAATTTTAGACTTCTCTTCTTCTTTGATGCCTTTATAAATAATAAATCAACTTATGTAATATGTGCATGAATGTGTTCTCTCTCATCATACTCAGACAAGCTGGAACAGTACACAGTGAGCCTGCTTTGGGGAGAAACAACCGTGGCACCCATATGACACAGCAAAGGAGTTAATTCAAACATAAACCTAGAATTATTATTATTATTTTTTTCTGAGATGGAGTCTCGCTCTGTTGCCCAGGCTGGAGTGCAGTAGTGCGATCTTGGCTCACTGCAACCTCCACCTCCTGGGTTCACGCCATTCTCTCGCCTCAGCCTCCTGAGTAGCTGGGTCTACAGGTGCCCGCTACCACGCCTGGCTAATTTTGTTGTATTTTTTTAGAGACGGGGTTTCACCGTGTTAACCAGGATGGTCTCGATCTCCTGACCTCGTGATCCACCCACCTTGGCCTCCCAAAATGCTGGGATTACAGGCGTGAGCCACCGTGCCCAGCCAAACCTAGAATTCTTAAACCCCACAACACAACTATTACCTTGTAGGAGACGTGCAACAACAACAATGTTGGTTTTATCCTTTCTGGAGGAATACATTTATAAATATAAATAGGGTACACAGGCATTCACCCACTGGCCTCAAAGGAGCTCCTACCCAAGAGAAAAAGTTTCACAATTTGACCTGATTGGGAATCTGAAGGTTTACTAAATAACATATAAAACTAGATAATTGGGTGCCGATTGGGTTTTATGCTTCTGCAAAATGGCCTGTGAATTAATTTAAAAATCTGTTGAAATGCCTCAATTGGGAAACCTTCATGTCCTTAATCGATACAGGTTACAAAAGAATTAAACCTGGTGATGCCACAAAATTTATGGTTCCCCTATGATCTTAAAGGGAATTACTGTATATAAAACAGGTGTGCTATCTTTTTTTGTTTGTTTGTTTGTTTGAGACGGAGTCTTGCTCTGTCGCCCAGGCTGGAGTGCAGTGGCCGGATCTCAGCTCACCGCAAGCTCCGCCTCCCGGGTTCCCGCCATTCTCCTGCCTCAGCCTCCCCAGTAGGTGGGACTATAGACGCCCGCCACCGCGCCCGGCTAGTTTTCTGTATTTTTTAGTAGAGACGGGGGTGTCACCGTGTTAGCCAGGATGGTCTCGATCTCCTGACCTCGTGATCCGCCCGTCTCGGCCTCCCAAAGTGCTGGGATTACAGGCTTGAGCCACCGCGCCCGGCCAGGTGTGCTATCTTTTAATCAAAAAACAAGTATCGTGTAGCCTAAATTCTCCATAGTCATAGCACCCATTGTGCTATAATAGACCGTAGTTGACATGGATTCCCTGATCCAATGAGTAATATAATTGTTTGCTACTTCTACATGTTCTTGAGAAAGAGGGAGCCCCTGAATCCCACTAGTTAAAATAAGTTAACATGGTTGAACATAAGTTTTTCCGAAGGTTACTAGGTAGATACTGATTCCATTTCATTAACAGATGTATTATCTCCTTTTGTGGGTTTTGGTAGATTATGTCTGAAGGAATTGGTTCCATTGACCTGGGTAATATTTGTGGGAATAGAGCTGTGTATAGTATTTTTTTTTAATCCTTTCAATGCCCATGGGGTCAGCAATGCTGGTCTGTCATTCATTTTTTATATTTGTCTTTTTTTTTAATCTTTTTTTCTCGGTTATCCTGGCTTAATATTTATTAATTTTGTTAGTCTTTTCAAACAACCAGTTTTCGTTCTATTGATTTTTCTCTGTTGATTTTCTATTTTCAGTCTCATTTACTTGCGGTGCAATTGTTTTGATTTTCCTTTTGACTAATTTAGGTTTACATTGCTCTTCCTTTAGTTTCTTAAAGTGGAATATTCTTGATTTTATTTTTTAAATATTTGCATATTCAGTGCTTTAAATTTCAAAGCACTGTTTTCACTGCATCCCAGAAATTTTGACAAGGTCTATTTTCACTTTCAATACATTTAAAATACTAAGTTTTAAAAGAACATATTTTTACTATGTCCTGCTCCATCTTAACATGAGTTATAATTCAGTTTTGGTAGCAAAAGATTAGAAACCATTTTTAAGTGTCTTTCTAAATAATCAGTTGCATAGCGTCATCACTACACACACCTATATAAAAATGAGCAGCAGCATTCATTGATATGCAGAGATCTATGGGACTGATTAATAGAACAAATTTGCAAAATGTATTTAAAATTACACATCATCTAGTTGATGCTAATTATGCACCCAGAGGGTATAAAGTGTTTATTACCTTCATAATTGACGTATTTAGAGACCAGTTCAGGCCTCTCAAGTAGGTGCAAAATGGTTTGAGTTAAAAAAAAAAAAAAAAAGAAATTGGCCTGTATTTTCATTTTTAGAGGTTTATTGTTTGGGGCCATGGTGAGAGTTTGTATTTACATGAGCCCCGGCAGGAGATCGTGCAGTTCGATTTTCATGCTGGCACCAAATAAGGGAGCGCCTGGGCTTGCCTTTTCGAGAAGTGAGTCATAAGGGCGAAAATAAGGTATTAGGCACCAAACGTTGTCAGCAGTGAAACCTCAGAACGTAAAATCAGAGACCTTCAGTTAGTTGGTCTACCATGTAAAGAACGTAGACGCCGTTGTCCTACTTCTGCGTGAAGAATTCTGGGGGCGAGGCCAAGATGGCTGACTAGAAGCGGCGGCGCTCGGAGGCTCTCCCTGTGAACAAACGTGATAACCGGCCGGGCGCGGTGGCTCACGCCTGTCATCCCAGCACTTTGGGAGGCCGAGGCGGGCGGATCACGAGGTCAGGAGATGGAGACCATCCTGGCTAACACGGTGAAACCCCGTCTCTACTAAAAATACACAAAAACTAGCCGGGCGCGGTGGCGGCGCCTGTAGTCCCAGCTACTCTGGAGGCTGAGGCAGGAGAATGGCGGGAACCCGGGGGGCGGAGCTTGCAGTGAGCTGAGATCCGGCCACTGCACTCCAGCCCGGGCGACAGAGCGAGACTCCGTCTCAAAAAAAAAGAAAAAGAAAATGCAAAATATCCGTAAATAGAGAAAGCAGATCAGGGACAACAGGGGGTAGGCGGGAGAGTTCAGGGGAGGTTTCGGGGAAGAAGGGATCACAGGAAGACACAAGGAAACTTTTGGGGGATGATATTTATCATCGTGACTGAGGCGACGGTTCCATGGGTGTACACGCTTGTCAAATCTTATCAAATTACACACTTTAATGTGTAGTTTCCTGTGTGTCAGTTGTACCTCAATAAAGCTATTTTGAAAGGGAAAAAGAGAAAGGAACAGTAACTTTTTAGAATTTGCTTAAAGTTCTTCAATCGAGAAGAAAAAAACGGAGTGTATTAAATAAAACATAACAATACACTCACTGTGAAATTATTCACATCTTTGGATAAATTTCTTTTTTCTTTTTTTTTCTTTCTTTTTTTTTTGAGACGGAGTCTCGCTCTGTCGCCCAGGCTGGAGTGCAGTGGCCGGATCTCAGCTCACTGCAAGCTCCGCCTCCCGGGTTCCCGCCATTCTCCTGCCTCAGCCTCCCGAGTAGCTGGGACTACAGGCGCCGCCACCTCGCCCGGCTAGTTTTTTGTATTTTTTAGTAGAGACGCGGTTTCACCGTTTTAGCCAGGCTGGTCTCTATCCTCTGACCTCGTGATCCGCCCGTCTCGGCCTCCCAAGGTGCTGGGATTACAGGCGTGAGCCACTGCAGCCGGCCCTAAAGTTTATCTTTGGATTGATATAATTGTATATTTGTTATTGTAAATCAAAACCCAAAATATGCATGTGTTTTGTGGGCCTAGAAGGATGGCTTGTGAAAAAAAAATGACGGTAAAATTCAAGATTAGGGAAGATACAGTTTATTATCAATTTTTTTTTTTTTTTTTTTTTGAGACGGAGTCTCACTCTGTCACCCACACTGGAGAGCAGTGGTGCGACTTCCGCTCACTGCAAGATCCGCTTCCCAGGTTCAAGCGATTCTCCTGCCTCAGCCTCCTGAGCAGCTGGGACTACAGGCACGTACCACTGCACCCAGCTAATTTTCGTATTTTTGGAGGCAGGGTTTCACCATGTTGGCCAGGCTGGTCCCCAACTCCTGACCTCGTGATCCGCCCGCCTTGGCCTCTCAAACTGCTGGGATTACAGGCGTGAGTGACTCCTCTTGGCCCTAAAATGTTTATTATAACCATCATAATATCTCAGTAGTCACACAAGTAAAGAACAAAAACATAATTTATGGGATCAATATTCTCCACACGATTTGGAATGTAATGCCACTAGGAATAAGGATTGCTAGAGACGATTGGCATGTATTACCCAATAGTACAGTGTAACCATCTGCTACCTAGGACCTTGAGCAAGGTGGAATACGCTAACGTTTTTGGTAAGGTAACACGTCAGTCAATATACAACAGTGTTAACACAGTAAAAACCATTCCATTTCCTTTATTAAATTAAGTTTACAAAGAGACTGAAAAAGCATTTCAAAATCCACTGTTTTCCCAATGGCCAAAATGCAGATTACACTCAAGGAGCATTCTTGTTCTTCTGATACCGTGATCTATGTAAAAAATATGCCTGCGGCCGGGCGCGGTGGCTAAGCCTGTAATCCCAGCACTTTGGGAGGCCGAGGCGGGTGGATCACAAGGTCAGGATATCGAGACTATCCTGGCTAACATGGTGAAACCCCGTCTCTACTAAAAATACAAAAAACTAGCCGGGCGCGGTAGCGGGCGCCTGTAGTCCCAGCTACTTGGGAGGCTGAGGCGGGAGAATGGCGTGAACCCGGGGGGCGGAGCTTGCAGTGAGCCGAGATCGCGCCACTGCACTCCAGCCTGGGCGACAGAGCGAGACTCCGTCTCAAAAAAAAAAAAAAAAACAAAAAAAAAAAAAAAATATGCCTGCGGCCGGGCGCAGTGTCTCAGGCCTGTAATCCCAGCACTTTGGGAGGCTGAGGCGGGTGGATCACCTGAGGTCAGCCTCGCCAATATGGTGAAACCCTGTCTCTACTAAAAATAGAAAAAATTAGCCAGGCATGGTGGCAGGCGCCTGTAACCTCAGCTACCCGGGAGGCTGAAGCAGGAGAATCGCTTGAAACCAGGAGGCAGGGATTGCAGTCAGCTGAGATCAGGCCGTTGTGCTCCAGCCTGGGCAATAAGAGCAAAACTCCATCTCAAAAAAAAAAAAACTTCCTTTATTTTTTGAACTGAGGCTAAGCATTTAAAAAAATTGAATTCAGGCCGGGCGCGGTGGCTCAAGCCTGTAATCCCAGCACTTTGGGAGGCCGAGACGGGCGGATCACGAGGTCAGGAGATCGAGACCATCCTGGCTAACACGGTGAAACCCCATCTCTACTAAAAAATACAAAAAACTAGCCGGGCGAGGTGGCGGGCGCCTGTAGTCCCAGCTACTTGGGAGGCTGAGGCAGGAGAATGGCGTGAACCCGGGAGGCGGAGCTTGCAGTGAGCCGAGATCCGGCCACTGCACTCCAGCCTGGGCGACAGAGCGAGACTCCGTCTCAAAAAAAAAAAAAAAAAAAAAAAAAAATTGAATTCAAAATAAATTTATTTTCCACTAGAGAGGAGTTATCTACACTTTTTGAGAAAGGATCTTGTCCCATCACCAAGGCTGGAGTGCAGTGGTGTGTTCATGGCTCACTGAAGCCTCGACCTCCTGGGCTCAAGAAATCTTTTCACCTCAGCCTCCTGTGTAGCGGGGACCACAGGCATATGCCAGCATGCCTAGCTAATTTTTAAATTTTTTGTAGAGATGAGATCTCACTATGTCACCCAGGCTGGTCTTGAACTCCTATACTCAAACAATCCTCCTGCTTAGGCCTCCCAAAGTGTTGAGAATAGAGGTGTGAGGCCACCATGCCTGACCTATCTGTACTTTTATCTCTTATCTGTGAAGATTTCTTTCTTGCTACCATACCAATCAATATTCAGGAGTTCTAACTGTTGCTACTATGAAGATATATCAGAATATTAATGGAGTAAGCAGACTTTTCTTTTTTTTTTTTTTTTTTCTTTTTGAGAGGGTGTCGGAGTTTCACTCTTGTTACCCAGGCTGGAGTGCAATGGCGTGATCTCGGCTCACCACAACCTCCGCCTACTGGGCTCAAGTGATTCTCCTGCCTCAGCGTCCAGAGTAGCCTCAGCGTCCCGAGTAACTGGGATTACAGGCATGCACCACCACGCCTGGCTAATTTTGTATTTTTAGTAGAGACAGGGTTTCTCCATGTTGGTCAGGCTGGTCTTGAACTCCCGACCTCAGGTGCTTCGCCCACCTCGGCCTCCCAAGCAGTGGGATTACAGGCGTGAGCCACTGCACCCAGCCCAGACTTTTCTCTTTTATGCGTCATTGGTAAAACTATTCACTTCTGAAACTCAGTGTCCCTGTCTCATACTTTAATACAGAAGAATGAACACCACTAATGTGTGACTTAATACACTGTTATACAATGAGAACACATGGACACAAGGAGGGGAGAAACACACACTGTGGCTGGTCGGGGGTGGGGAGAGGGAGAACATCAGCATAAATAGCTAATGCATGCAGGGCTTAATACCTAGGTGATGGGGTGATAAGTGCAGCAAACCACCATGGCACACATTTACCTGTGGAACAAACCTACTCGTCCTGCACATGTATCCAGAGCTTAAATGAAATTAAATTAAATTTTACTTTGCAGTCAGGTAGTGTGATGCCTCCAGCTTTGTCTTTTTGCTTAGGGTTGTCTTGGCTGTATGTGGTTCCATATGAAATTTAAAGTAGTTTTTTCTAATTCTGTGAAGAAAGTCAATTATAGCTTCATGGGGATAGCATTTAATCTATAAATTACACTGGGCAGCATGGCCGTTTTCATGATTTTGATTCTTATCCATGAGCATGGAATGTTTTTCCATTTGTTTGTGTCCTCTCTTATTTCCTTGAGCAGTGGTTCGTAGTTCTCCTTGAAGAGGTGCTCACGTCCCTTGTAAATTGTATTCCTAGTTATTTCATTCTCTTTGTAGCAGTTGTGAATGGGAGTTCACTCATGATTTGGCTCTCTGTCTGTTATTGGTGTATAGAATGCTTGTGATTTTTGCACACTGATTTTGTATCTTGAGACTTTGCTGAAGTTGCTTATCAGCCTAAGGAGTTTTGGGGCTGAGGCAATGGTTTTTTTGTTTTGTTTTGTTTTTGTTTTTGTTTTTGTTTTTTTTGAGACAGAGTCTCACTCTGTCGCCCAGGCTAGAGTGCAGTGGTGCGATCTCAGCTCACTGCAAGCTACGGCCATTCTCCTGAGTTCAGGCCATTCTCCTGTCTCAGCCTCCCAAGTAGCTGGGACTACAGGCCCCCACCACCACGCCTGGCTAATTTTTTGTATTTTTAATAGAGATGGGGTTTCACCATGTTGGCCAGGATGGTCTCAAACTCCTGGCCTTGGGATCCGCCCACCTCAGCCTCCCAAAGTGCTGCGATTATAGGCCTGAGCCACCGCACCCAGCCTGGGGTTTTCTAAATATAGAATCATATCATCTGCAAACAGAGACAATTTGCCTTTCTATTTAAATACCTTTATTTATTTCTCTTGCCGGATTGCCCTGGCCAGAACTTCCAACACTATGTTGAATAGGAGTAGTGAGAGAGGGCGTCCCTGTCTTGTGCCAGTTTTCAAGGGGAATGCTTCCAGTTTTCGCCCATTCAGTATGATATTGGCTGTGGGTTTATCATAAATAGCTCTTATTATTTTGAGATACGTCCCATCGATACCTTGTTTATTGAGAGTTTTTAGCAAGAAGGGCTGTTGAATTTTATCAAAAGAGGTTTCCACATCTATTGAGATCATCATGTGGTTTTTGTCATTGGTTCTGTTTATGTGATGGATTACATTTATTGATTTCAGTATGTTGAACCAGCCTTGCATCCCAGGGATGAAGCTGACTTGATCGTGGTGGATAAGCTTTTTGATGTGCTGGTGGATTCAGTTTGCCAGTATTTTATTGAGGATTTTCGCATCTATGTTCTTCAGGGATATTGGCCTGAAATGTTCTTTTATTTGTTGTGTCTCTGCCAGGTTTTGGTATCAGGATGATACTGGCCTCATAAAATGAGTTAGGGAGGATTCCTTCTTTTTCTATTGATTGGAATCGTTTCAGAAGGATTGGAACCAGCTACTCTTTGTACCTCTGGTAGACTTCGGCTGTGAATCCGTCTGGTCCTAGACTTTTTTTAGTTGGTAGGCTATTAATTATTGCCTCAATTTCTGAACTTGTTATTGTTCTGTTCAGGGATTTGACTTCTTCCTGGTTTAGCCTTGGGAGGGTGTATGTGTTCAGGAATTTATCCATTTCTTTTAGATTTTCTAGTTTATTTGCGAAGAGGTGTTTATGGTAGTCTCTGATGGTAGTTTGTATTTCTGTGGGATCGGTGGTGATATTCCCCTTTATCATTTTTTATTGTGTCTATTTGATTCTTCTCTCTCTTCTTCTTTTTTAGTCTGGCTAGTTGTCTATTTATTTTGTTAATCTTTTCAAAAAAAGAAAAGAAAAAAAAACCGCTCCTGGATTCACTGATTTTTTTGAAGGGTTTTTTGTGTCTCTATCTCCTTCAGTTCTGCTCTGATCTTAGTTATTTCTTGTCTTCTGCTAGCTTTTGAATTTGTTTGTTCTTGCTTCTCTAGTTCTTTTAATTGTGATGTTAGGGTGTCGATTTTAGATCTTTCCTGCTTTCTTCTGTGGGCATTTAGTGCTACAAATTTTCCTCTAAATACTGCTTTAAATGTGTCCCACAGATTCTGGTACGTTGTATCTTTGTGCTCATTGGTTTCAAAGAACTTATATATTTCCACCTTAATTTTGTTATTTACCCAGTAGTGATTCAGGAGTGGGTTGTTCAATTTCCATGTAGTTACGTGGTTTTGAGTGAGTTTCTCAATCCTGAGTTCTAATTTGATTGCACTGTGGTCTGAGCGACTGTTTGTTATGATTTCCGTTCTTTTACATTTGCTGAGGAGTGTTTTAAATTAAATTTTTAAAAAACAGTTATAAGTCAAACAAAAGGAAGGCGAAATCTAGATTTTCCGCATACGTGCTACATTTCAGTGCCCTCCATCTTCCATTTTTGTGAGTTTATGTGAATGATGCCCACATAATATATACCTCATAGCTTGGAGGCAGCAACCATTGACCACGTGCTTTTACATACAAAGTAGGAATAAAGAATAGCATTGAATAATTTGAAAGTTGAATTACATAAATAATAATTGTTCAGGCCAGATGCAGTGGCTTAACACCTATAATCTCAGCACTTTGGGAGGCCAAGGCAGGAGGATACCTTGATTCCAAGAGTTCAAGAGTAGCCTGAGCTAACACAGTGAGACCCTCATCTCTAAAAATATATATATATAAATTAGCCAGACATGGTGGGGCACATCTGTAGTCTCAGCTACTCAGGAGGCTGAGGAGGGAGAACCACTTGAGCCCAGAGGTTGTGGCTACAGTGAGCCATGATATTGCCACTGCACTCCAACCTGGGTGACAGAGTAAGATCCTGTCTCAAAAAATAAAAAATAAAATCATATTTGCTCAAATAATCTTAAATACTGTCATTACCAAAAAAAGTATACATTAAATAGAATTATACTTACTGATCTATCAGTCTCTCTTCTTCGAAACATGAAATTAAATTATCTAATTGTTTTGACTTTGGGTTATTCTCTATAGTAAATGCGCTGATTTAGAGTAATGTCTAAAAGTGTTAGTACCTTAGTTCTTTCTAGGGCGAGTCCTCTAATTTTCATTTAGACTTGATTTTTCACTAAGTACTTTCTCACACTTACTGCACCTGTAATGTTTCTCGTGCTTTCTAAGTGGTGTATTTTGGACAAAGGTCCTTCCACATTTATTACATTTGTAGAGGTTCTCTCCTATAGAAATTCTCTGTTGAGCAGAATGTAAGCATCAGTTAAAGGCTTTGCTAACGCTTTTACATTGGTACAATTTCCCTCCAGGGTAAATACTGTGGTGTTCTCTGAAGTGTATATTTTGGACAAAAGTCTTTCCAAAATAATTACATTTGTAGGATTTCTATCCAGTACCAATTATTTAATTTTTGGTAAGGTGTGAACACCTATTAAAGGCTTTGCCATATTCTTTCCATTTCAAAGGTTTCTCTACAGTATGGATTCCCTGATGTGTAAGGATCGAGTAGCAGTTAATGGGTTTGCCATTCTTTGCATTTTAATGACTTCTCTCCAATATAAATTTTCTTATGTATATTTAGATGTGATGATTGACTAAAGACTCTTCTACCTTTATGACATCTGTGTGAGTTTTTTCCAGTGAGAATTCTCTGATACTGAGTAAGTGGTGAGAACTGGTTAGAATTTTCCCACATTTCTTACATTTGTAAGGCTTCTCTTGAATATGGATACTCTGATGGATGGTAAGTTTTGGGGAATGTTAAAATACTTTCCTATATTTGTTACATTTGTAATGATTATCTGGAAAAGAAGTACTCTGATGTTTACTGGAATTTGAGTGATGGTTAAAGTTTTTCTGAGTTTCATTACAAAAGGTTTATTTCAAAAATCGATGTTGATATTTATTTATAGAAACATGTTTCTATATAGAAGCAGTTGATGTAAGCTGAGGTTTCTTCTGAGATGTTCTATGTTCTTAGTCTCCTGTGGCAGGTAAATTTCTGTTATGAGTAGTTGTTGTCCATTGGTGATGCACATTATAACATTGTTTTTGGCCTTTACCTCCACCCACATCTTCACACTTTTACCTTAAGTGTAAATTCTCAAGGTCACAGCTTTCATCGCTTCCCATTATTACTTTTCCAAACAAAATATCCATGCCCTGCTTTGGTGAAAGGGCTTGGTTGTAACGAGGTGACAGAGCTGAAAGAAATGAACGTAACATTATCTGACTTACTGGATTTAGTAGAGTATACCTTACAAATCGAATATAAAATTATACAAGCTGAGAACATGAGCATGATGGCAGAATTTTTAAAAATTCAAAGTAACTGGCCGGGCGCAGTGGCTCACGCCTGTAATCCCAGCACTTTGGGAGACTGAGGTGAGCGGATCACGAGGTCAGGAGATCGAGACCATCCTGGCTAACACGGTGAAACCCCGTCTCTACTAAAAATACAAAAAATTAGCCAGGCGAGGTGGCGGCGCCTGTAGTCCCAGCTACTCGGGAGGCTGAGGCAGGAGAATGGCGGGAACCCGGGAGGCGGAGCTTGCAGTGAGCCGAGATCGCACCACTGCACTCCAGCCTGGGCCACAGAGCAAGACTCCATCTCAAAAACAAAACAAAACAAAACAAAAAAAACAAACGAAGTAATGTCTAAGAAATTCTCAAACTTAGAAAAATTCAAGAAACTCAGTGAATTTCAACTAGAATACACACAAAAACATACACAACCAGACATATTATAATCAAAATCTCAAGTCTTCTCATAAGCTTATAATACATTCTCTGGTATAAACTATTTGTTAAGCCAGCCAGGCATGGTGGCTCACGCTTGTAATCCCAGCACTTTGGGAGGCTGAGGCAGGTGGATCACAAGGTTAGGAGTTCCAGACCAGCCTGGCCAACATGGTGAAACCCCATCTCTACTAAAAATACAAAAGTTAGCCAGGTGTGATGGCACATGCCTGTAATCCCAGCTACTCAGTAGGCTGAGGTAGGAGAATCGCTTGAACTGGAGAGGCAGTGGTTGTGTGAGCAGAGATTGGGCCACTGCACTCCAGCCTGAGCAACAGAGTGAGACTTCATCTGAAAAAAAATTAATTAATTAATTGAAAATAAACTGTTAAGACACAAAGCAAGTTTTTACAAGTTTTAAAAAGTGGGAATCTTACAAAGTATGATTTCAGATAAAAGTTAAGTAAAACTAGAAACCAAAAGCACAAGTAATTCTGAAAAATTCAAATGTGTAACAATTAAACAACAAACTCTTGAACATGCTCTCATTTAAGGGATAAAAGACTTAACAGTGTGAAGATGGCCGTATTAGGCCCAAAGTGATCTACAGATCCAATGCAATCTCTATCAAAGTTTCCAGTGTCATGTTTTGCATAAATATAAAGAGCAGTTCCAAAAACCATATGAAATTTAAGGAAGAAGAGCCCAACAGTTGTCAAAAAGAAAAAACACTGGAGACATCATGCTTTGATTTTAAAATGGATTATAAAGCTATAGTAATCAAAATAGTCTGGTACTGGAATAAAGGAAGACAAATACACCAATGAAACAGAATAGAGCACAGAAACAAACCCTTGCATATATGGTCATATTAAGTGTTATTTGCACACCCATATTCACTGCAGCATTTTTCGCAAAAGTTAACAAGTGGAAGGCACCCAAATTCCCTCAATGCAAGAATGGATAAAGACAATTTGAAAAACACAAATAACTGAATAGTATTCATCTTTTAAAAGCTGAAATTTTGTTATATTGACAATAGGGATAAATCTTGAAGACACTATACCAAATGAAATAACCAAGTAACAAAAAAGATATTGGGCCAGGAGCAGTGGCTCACGCCTGTAATCCCAACACTTTGGGAGGTCGAGGTGGGTGGATCACTTGAGGTCAGGAGTTTGAGACCAGCTGGACCAAAATGGTGAAACCCCGTCTCTACTAAAAATGCAAAAATTAGGCTGGGCGCGGTGGCTCACGCCTGTAATCCTGGCACTTTGGGAGGCTGAGGCGAGTGGATCATGAGGTCAGGAGATCGAGACCATCCTGGCTAACATGGTGAAACCCCATCTCTACTAAAAATACAAAAAATTAGCCGGGTGTGGTGGCGGGCGCCTGTAGTCCCAGCTACTCGGGAGGCTGAGGCAGGAGAATGGCGTGAACCTGGGAGGCGGAGCTTGCAGTGAACCGAGATCTTGCCACTGCACTCCAGCCTGGGCGACAGAGTGAGACTCCGTCTCAAAAAAAAAAAAAAAAAAAAAAAGAGAGGTACTGTATGATTCCATTTATGTGAGATATCTAAAGTAGTCAAACCCCTAGAAAAAGAAAGTAGAGGCCAGGCGCGGTGGCTCAAGCCTGTAATCCCAGCACTTTGGGAGGCCGAGACGGGCGGATCATGAGGTCAAGAGATCGAGACCATCCTGGCGAACACGGTGAAACCCTGTCTCTACTAAAAAATACAAAAAACTAGCCGGGCGAGGTGGCGGGCACCTGTAGTCCCAGCTACTCGGGAGGCTGAGGCAGGAGAATGGCGTGAACCTGGGAGGCAGAGCTTGCAGTGAGCTGAGATCCGGCCACTGCACTCCAGCCTGGGCGACAGAGCAAGACTCCGTCTCAAAAAAAAAAAAAAAAACAAAAAAAAAAAGAAAAAGAAAGTAGAATACACTTTGTCAGGAGCTGGGGGAAGGAGAAAATGGGTAATTGTTTCAAGGACAACCTGTTAGAACACAAAACAACTCATCATTTTCGAGAGGATTGACTCATACACTGCATCTTTTCTGACCATGTGAAATAAAACTAGAAATCTAATGCTGAAGCAAAACTGACAAACCTAAAATTATGTGAAAGATAACAACACACTCTTGAATGCTTTTTTTTTTTTGAGACGGAGTCTCGCTCTGTCCCCCAGGCTGGAGTGCAGTGGCCTGATCTTGGCTCACTGAAAGCTCCACCTCCTGGGTTCACACCATTCTCCTGCCTCAGCCTCCCAAGTAGTTGGGACTACAGGCACCCGCCACCACACCCAGCTAATTTTTTGTATTTTTAGTAGAGACGGGGTTTAACCGTGTTAGCCAGGATGGTCTCGATCTCCTGACCTCGTGATGCTCCCACCTCGACCTCCCAAAGTGCTGGGATGACAGGCGTGAGTCACTGTGCCTGGCCAGAATAGTCTTTTCAACAAATGATGTTGGAAAACTGGATATCCACATGGGAAAAAAACGAGACTGGAGACTTACCCTGCACCATATACAAAAACCATCTTAAATGAATTAAATACTTAAACATAAAAACTGTAACTGTAGGCCAGGCATGGTGGCTCACACCTATAATCCCAGCACTTTGGGAGGCCGAGGTGGGCGGATCATGAGGTCAGGAGACTGAGAACATCCTGGCCAACATGGTGAAACCCCATCTCTACTAAAAATGCAAAAATTAGCTGGACGTTGTGGCATGCGCCTGTGGTCCCACTTACTCAGGAGGCTGAGGCAGGAGAATTGCTTGAATCCGTAAGGTGGAGGTTGCAGTGAGCCGAGATCGCACCACTGCATTCCAGCCTGGGTGACAGAGTGAGATTGCATCTCTAAATAAATAAATAAATAGAAATAAACTCTAACTCTAAAATCCTTAGAAGAAAATATAAGGGGAAAGATGGCAAAACCCCATCTCTGACCTCAGGTGATCCACCCGCCTTGGCCTCCCAAAGTGCTGAGATTACAGCTGTGAGCCACCACACCCGGCCATATGGAGGTTTCTCAAACAGAATTATTATATGATATAGCAATCCCACTTCTGGATATCCATCCAAAACATGCAATGCAGGACCTGAAAAACATATCTGCACACCCATGTTTATTGCAGCAATATTCCTGAAAGCCGAAAGGTCAAAGCAACCCAGGTTTCCTTTGATGAATGAATGAAGAAAGAAAATGTGGCATATGGCCAGGCACGGAGGCTCTTGTCTGTAATCCCAGCACTTTGAGAGGCTGAGGGGCAGATCGCTTGAGACAAGCCTGGGCAACATGGCAAAACTCCGTCTCTACCAAAAATACAAAAATTAGCCAGGTGTGGTAGTGCGGGCCTGTAGTCCCAGCTACTCAGGAGGCTGAGGCAGGAGGATCACTTGAGTCTGAGAGGCAAAGGTTGCAGTGAGCCAAGATTGTACCACTGCACTCTAGCCTGGGTGACAGAGTGAGACCATGTCTTACAAAAAAAAAAGAAAGAGAAAAGAAAAAGAAAGAAAATGTGGCACATAGACATATGCACAGAATGGAATATTATTCAGCCTCAAACAAGGAAACCTTTATAACACAGTACAATAAGAATAAATCTTGACCACATTATAAGTGAAGGAAGACACTAACAAAGTGCCAGAGAGTGTATGATTCCACGTATATGTAGTAAATTCACAGAAAGTAGAATGGTGCTTGCCAACAGTTGGGTTTATAAAACTGTAGCCGCACCCAAGACCAAGGGGGACTATTGTGAGAGAGCAGGCCCCCACCTAGTGGCACACTGGAGGACCCAAGGTCCTGACTAAAGACCGGGAAATAACCTATTGAACTTGGTCTCACTGAAGATCCTGAAGCAACCTGGTAACCCTCTCAGACTCCTCTTAGCCATGATCCAGAAACAGTCCTGCCCATTGAGATAGCTGGGGGAGACACGCACAGCTGTGGCCATGGAGGCAGGCCCGCAGACCTTGGCCTCAGCTGTAGTCCCTTAAGAAGCACTGTGACGCAGTTCCAGCCCACACAGCTACAATCCAGGGCCAGTTCTTCACACCCAGAGGCTGACATAGTGAACTGGGAGGAGAGGTGCTAACTACCTAGTGGGAGCCAAAATCCATCCATGCACCAGGTATCAGGCCCACCTGGATCCAACTGCAGGACCTTGCCCTTGAGCCTGTCCTATAAAAATCAAAGTTCTTAAGGCAATCCAGTCTGCCCAGGGACCAGATGGGATCCTTGACTTCCCAAGTCCCTGGTAATAGGCACGCCAAAGGCAGACCGCACTGTAGACCCAGCAGCAGCCTTGTGATCCAGCTATAACCTCTCTTTTGTGCAATTCAAGGGGAGATCCTATCAGCCCAAGGACTCTGCAAGAGATCTTTACCTGATAAAACTAGTTTATAAAAACTGGAGATGTTTGCTCCTTCAAGCATCCAGATACCCACACAAGGCTACACGGTGCCCACTCTCAATATGTCTATTTTAATATATTACTGAAAATTTGCACCACAGTAATTAGGCAATTTTTAAAAAAGCTCTCTGACTTGGAAAGGAGGAGTAAAAATGTTGCTATTTGTGAATGACATCTTTTCTTTTTTTTTTCCCCCCTTGAGACAGAGTCTTGCTCTCCTGCCCAGGCTGGAGTACAGTGGCATGATCTTGGCTCATTGCAACCTCCACTTCCAGGGCTCAAGTGATCCTCCCACCTCAGTCTCCCGAGTAGCTGGGACTACAGGTGGACACCACCACACTCAACTAACTTTTTCATTTTTTGTAGAGATGGGTTTTTTGCAATGTTGCCCAGGCTGGCCTCAAGCTCCTGGGATTGGGTGATCCTCCTGCCTCAGCCTCCCAAAGTGCTGGGATTAGAGGCATGAGCCACTGAGCCCTGCCCCAACATAATCTTGTATGTTAAAAAAAAACACAAAAAACACTAGAACACAGCAATAAACTGTTTGAACTAATAAATACATTCAGGAAAGGAGCAGGATGCAAAATCACATGAGAAAATCAGATGCAGCCGGGCACAGTGGCTCACACCTGTAATCCCAGCACTTTGGGAGGTTGAGGCGGGTGGATCACGAGGTCAGGAGTTCGAGACCAGCCTGGCCAACATGGTGAAACCCCGTCTCTACTAAAAATAAAAAAATTAGCCAGGCGTGGTGGCGGGCGCTACTCGGGAGGCTGAGGCAGGAGAATCGCTTGAGCCTGGGAGGCGGACGTTGCAGTGAGCTGAGATCGCACCATTGCACTCCAGCCTGGGGGACAAGAGAGAGACTTGGTCTCAAAAAAAAAAAAATCTTACCACTTGGGAAGTAGACAAGGGAGGGAGATAGTAGTTGTTGGGACATGAGTGATGCTGGTTCTATTTCTTGGTTACACAACTGTATTCGCTTTGTAATAACTCACAGAGCTTTACGTGAATGTTTTGTATTTTTTTTGTATGTGTGTTGTATATAAAAAAAAAATTATGCCGGGCGCAGTGGCTCAAGCCTGTAATTCCAGCACTTTGGGAGGCCGAGACGGGTGGATCACGAGGTCAGGAGATCGAGACCATCCTGGCCGACACGGTGAAACCCCGTCTCTACTAAAAAATACAGAAAACTAGCCGGGCGAGGTGGCGGGCGCCTGTAGTCCCAGCTACTTGGGAGGCTGAGGCAGGAGAATGGCGTGAACCCGGGAGGCGGAGCTTGCAGTGAGCTGAGATCCGGCCACTGCACTCCAGCCTGGGCGGCAGAGCGAGACTCCGTCTCAAAAAAAAAAAAAAAAAAAAAAAAATTATATATTTTTACATAAATCCTAACTTGGAATCTCAGAATAACAGTAGTGTTTTATTTTGTTTGAAGTGAGACACACTCACCCATGACACCATCAAATGGCTTTGAATATTCTGAGCGATTTATTCATGTTGTAACCCTTGGGTAACCCCCCAGGTCTTTTCAGTTTTAGTTTTACTCCAATTTGGAAAGCGGAATAGTTTCAATTTGGGGGGGTGCAACTGTTTTCTGGCCAAGTCCTACCCTAACCCTAACCCAAACCCTAAGGCCAGGACAGCTAGTACTGTGCCCTGTGCATAGCAGGCAGTTGTAGAACTGGGCTGAATCAGAAACAAAATTAGCAGCAACCGCTGGTTTAAGGTAAGAGATGCATTAACCGGGCATGAATTCCATGTGTGCTGTGAGAGTTTGCCCCATGGCCAGTCCGGGGTTTAGGTCTTAGAAAATAGCTTTGCCCTGTTAAAAAACAAAAAACATAAAAACAAAGAGTGACTTCAAGACATACTCAGCTGTTTGGCTAAATTTCTGCAGGAGGAAATGTCTTCACAGCTGATCTTTTTTTTTTTTTTTTTTGAGACGGAGTTTTGCTCTTATTAACCAAGCTGGAGTGCAATGACGCGATCTCGGCTCACTGTAACCTCCACTTCCCGGGCTCACTCGATTCTCCTGCCTCAGCCTCCCGAGTAGCTGGGATTACAGGCGATCGCCACCACTCCTGGCTAATTTTTTTTTTTTTTTTTTTTTTGAGACGGAGTCTCGCTCTGTCG
>NC_037668.1:220773320-220831212 GCF_003255815.1 Theropithecus gelada | reverse complement strand
TTTTTTTTGAGACGGAGTCTCGCTCTGTCGCCCAGGCTGGAGTGCAGTGGCGATCTCGGCTCACTGCAAGCTCCACCTCCCGGGTTCACGCCATTCTCCCGCCTCAGCCTCCGAGTAGCTGGGACTACAGGCGCCCGCCACCACGCCCGGCTAGTTTTTTTTTGTATTTTTAGTAGAGACGGGGTTTCACCATGTTAGCCAGGATGGTCTCGATCTCCTGACCTCGTGATCCACCCGCCTTGGCCTCCCAAAGTGCTGGGATTACAGGCTTGAGCCACCGCGCCCGGCCGGCTCCAGGTCTCTTCTTTGGTCTGTTGGACATGATGCCATTCCTACTGGAGTCCATAGGGGTCCAGCTTGATAAGGGCCAGCAGAGAATGCCATGTTTCAGGATGCTGATTTGTGACCTTCACTTTAGACCATAAGTATTTGTGTTGTGATCACAGCGCTGAGTGTAAGGGACTCAGTGCTGTGCCTGCTTTCTCTAGCTGAGTGCTACCATAATGGTCTAGGAGAGGCAGCATCAGCATGCAAGAAGCCAATTGTAGACCCCTTCTAAACCTCTGGAATCACATTACTTAGACTAGGGCCTGGAATACCAAATTATTTATCTGTACGTTGAGACTCGAGGGGTAATACTTAGCTAAGTGGCTCTCACCCCAGGCTTCAATTAGGATGACATGGCCAGTTTAAAGCAATACTGTCACCTCTGTGCTTCCCTCCCCGATTCTGTCTGTTGGTCTGGGTGGGAGCATCCATATTGTTTTAAGTGTTCCAGATGATTCTAAGTGAAGCCAGGGCCATGCATGAGGGCTCCCAGATATATTCATGAGAGTTGAGTTCAGCCTTTGTTCCAAAGAAAGGTTACAGGGCCTGCTCTGCTTGGGTTTGGTAGAGGTGGGTCAGTGTGGCCCATATTCCCGTGGCTGCAGCGGCAATTGCTGGAGTCTTTGGAGGACAAGGGCACCGGAAAACAAAGAAACACACATTTTGATCTTTATGTAGGAGCTCATTGTTCCTGACTCTTTTCTGTGATAAAAGGACAGGGAGCGTGTACTTTTTATGAACCTCTAGGATTTTCTTCCTGTGGATGTGGTGGTAGAAGGGGAAAGGGTTGTGCTGACCCTTTTAAAGGCTTACAGGATGCAGGTGTGATTGGCCCAGAGACTCTCACCTGAGAAGGAATCCCAGAAATGGAGGAGGAAGACGAAGAAACGAATGGTTCTCAGGAGAATGTGTCCGGATTCAGGGACTGTGTCCACTTTTTTTTTTGTGGAATGTCATGTGTTTAGAACCCACAAATATGTCTCTACTTCTGATGTTCCTGCCTAACTTACTCCCCCGAACCTTTTGTTGTGATAGTCAGTGAGCTCTGTACACTCTTTCTCCCCTATATCCCAGAGCCTTCTTTCTTTCCTTTTTTTTTTTTTTTGAGACAGAGTCTCGCTCTGTCGCCCAGGCTGGAGTGCAGTGGTGCTATCTTGGCTCACCGCAAGCTCCGCCTTCCAGGTTCACACCATTCTCCTGCCTCAGCCTCCTGAGTAGCTGGGACTACAGGCGCCCGCCACCATGCCTGGCTAGTTTTTTGTATTTTTTTAGTAGAGACGGGCTTCACCATGTTAGCCAGGATGGTCTCCATCTCCTGACCTCGTGATCCACCCACCTCAGCTTCCCAAAGTGCTGCTATTACAGGCGTGAGCCACCACGCCCGGCCGATTGTAATTTAATTAAGGTAACTTTTTGTGTAATTGTTACGTAATTTTTTCAGTAATTTACTGGGCAATAATTTATTTATATTCAGTAATAATTTACTGGCCAAGAAAGCAGCAGTGATGTTGTACCTCTTGTGTGTATTAGCACACGATGCCAATTTTCCTATTGTAATTTATGTTAATTTTATTCACTTGAATAAAGTGCTGTCTGCCAGAATTTTCCACCATAGGGTTAATTATTTTTCCTTTTGTTATTAATAAGTATTTTGGGAAGATTTACTGATTGATGTACATAAATAATCACAATTAATCAGGAAACTTCTTTTTCTCTTTAGATTCTCTTTGCATACAGCTTTCTCTAGAAAATGAAGGCTCTCATGTTTGCTTACTGGTCGAATCAACTGGGATGAATGTAGGCTCTGCTATTTACTGGATGTTTGACAAAATATTCTTCTTGAGCCAGAAGCACAAGCGCCGCTGGCTAGCCTGTTAGAAAGTCAGAAATTCAGGCTTCATCCCAGATCTGCTGAATCAAAATCTACACTAAAAAAAAGAATTTTTTTTTTTTTCAGATGGGTTTCACTCTGTCATCCAGGCTGGAGTGCAGTGGTGTGACCTGAGCTCACTGCAACCTCTGCCTCCTAGGCTCAGGAAATTCTCTCATCTCAGCTTCCCAAGTCACAGGGACCGCTGGCATGGGCCATCATGGCTAATTTTTGTATTTTTTGTAAAGATGAGGTTTCGCCATGTTGCCCAGGCTGATCTCAAACTCTGGAACTCAAGTGATCCACCCACCTCGGCCTCCCAAAGTGCTGGGAATAGAGGCATGAGCCACCATGCATGCATTTTATTTGTTTGTTTGTTTTTTGAGATGAAGTTTCACTCTTGTTGCCCAGGTTGGAGTACAATGGCGTTATCTTGGCTCACTGCAATCTCCACCTCCTAGGTTCAAGCAATTCTCCTGCCTCAGCCTCCCAAGTAGCTGGGATTACAGGCGCCCACCACCATGCCTGGCTAATTTTTTGTATTTTTAGCAGAGATGGAGTTTCACCGTGTTGGCCAGGCTGGTCTTGAACTCCTGACTTGCAGGTGATCCACCCACCTCAGCCTCCCAAAGTACTGGGATGACAGGTGTGAGCCACTGCACCCAGCCCGTGCCTGCATTTTAACAAGATTTCTACTTCATTGACATGCTTGTTAAAATTTGAGAAGTACCTTCTAACTCACCCTGACTTCTCCATGTGAGAACAATACACGACTTATCCTGTAGGATGTGAATATATCAGTGCTTGAGTTGATGCCCTTAATTTTATACTATATTATGCACAAAAGTAGAGTATCTACATTGGTTTGTGGATCTTTTTTGTTTGTTTGTTTGTTTTGAGATGGAGTCTCGCTCTGTCCCCTAGGCTGGAGTGCAGTGGCCGGATCTCGGTTCACTGCAAGCTCCGCCTCCCGGGTTCACGCCATTCTCCTGCCTCAGCCTCCCGAGTAGCTGGGACTACAGGCATCCACCACCATGCCTGGCTAATTTTTTTTTGTATTTTTTAGTAGAGACGGGATTTCAACATGTTAGCCAGGATGGTCTCGATCTCCTGACCTCGTGATCCGCCCTCCTCGGCCTCTCAAAGTGCTGGGATTACAGGCGTGAGCCACAGCACCTGGCCTAGAGTATATTTGTGTGTTAAAAATTATCTTATTTGGCCGGGCGCGGTGGCTCAAGCCTGTAATCCCAGCACTTTGGGAGGCCGAGACGGGCGGATCACGAGGTCAGGAGATCGAGACCATCCTGGCTAACACGGTGAAACCCCGTCTCTACTAAAAAATACAAAAAACTAGCCGGGCAAGGTGGCGGGCGCCTGTAGTCCCAGCTACTCGGGAGGCTGAGGCAGGAGAATGGCGTAAACCCGGGAGGCGGAGCTTGCAGTGAGCTGAGATCCGGCCACTGCACTCCAGCCTGGGTGACAGAGCAAGACTCCGTCTCAAAAAAAAAAAAAAAAATTATCTTCTTTGATAATTCTAGTCACTCATATAAGTCAGAGCCAGTTCTCTTCACTCTGTCTCCTTGCCTGGAGTCGAACTCTGCCATGGCCACTTGGTAAATGTTTTCTTTTTCAGGGACTATTGGCATTCAGGGATGTGGCTCTAGAATTCTCTCCAGAGGAGTGGGAATGCCTGGACCCTGCCCAGCGGAATTTGTACAGGGATGTGATGTTAGAGAACTACAGAAACCTGTTCTCCCTTGGTGAGGATCACTTCAATATGCAATTCCTATTTCACCGTAAGGATCTCATCTTTTTCCGTTGTAGAATGTTTTCTGGGAGTTTCTGATTTGCATGAATGAGTTTCAGATCACTGCTTTCAAGAAAACCTTGGGGATTCCTTGGTGTAGGAAACAAAACTTTCAAGATGTTTTGCCTTGACATCAACCTTTCTCTTCAGCTGATGTACATCCTTGCTCTAGATTGGTGGTAATTCTAGAAATTCAGTAGTATCAAATATTGTTGCCCCCACTTCAAAATCCAGTTTCCACCACCAATTTTTGATCCAGTTAGTATAGTTCTTGGTAGCAGAGCCGAGGACTCACAGATTTAAAACACTTCCTGAATATATTAAAGGCTCTGTCAGAAAACAGTATTCTGGAGTTAACTTTCTAGGATCTAATGTGATGTTTTCTCTTCTCTACTGAGCACAGTGAAAGGTTGGTAGTTCAAGAATCCCCACAAGAATCATGCACCTTTTTTCTAATAAAACAGGTCTTGCTATGTCTAAGCCAGAACTGATCATCTATCTGGAGGCAAGGAAAGAGCCCTGGAATGTGAACACAGAGAAGACAGCCAAACACTCAGGTAGGTGGGAGTGAATGAAGCAAACATACGTAGGGGGTCTGAGGATCAAGGAGGAAGCCAGACTTTAAAATGTGGTTTGGGAAGCTCTACTCCCATGGAAATGGCTTCTGAGAAGCCTGGATTTCTTTCTCTTGCTCTCACATAGGGGCATCTTCTATCTCATGCTCTTAAATTATCTAAGGACTGTACTTCCCTTCAGTGATTTTCCTTCAAGTTCACAGTGAGCGTCACAGTCATCTTCGTAGGTCATAGGGGACTGCATGAGCTGACTGCTCTTCCATTGCTTTGGGGGACATGGAACTGGCTGCATATTTTTGAGGAACTCTGCTAAAAATTATATATATATATACACACACACATAATTTTCTTGAGATGGAGTCTCGCTCTGTCACCCAAGCTGGAGTGCAGTGGCACAATCTTGGCTCACTGCAACCTCTGCCTCCCAGGTTCAAGCGATTCCCCTGCCTCAGTCTCCCGAGTAGCTGGGACTACAGGCGCCTGCCACCACACCCGGCCAATTTTTTTTGTACTTTAGTAGAGATGGGGTTTCACCATGTTAGCCAGTATGGTCTCAGTCTCCTGACCTCGTGATCCACCTGCCTTAGCCTCCCAAAGTGCTAGGATTACAGGCGTGAGCCACCGCACCTAGCCTAAAATATTTTTTAAGATCCCTTTTTGCATTGCATCTGGAACACGTGAGAGTAATGGTGATACTGGTATTTGGTTCAGAAATCCCACAACAGATATATGTTTTCTCCTTTATGACTTACCCTGTGGAGATTTCAAATGTGATTCTACAGAAATTGATAGTAATTTTATCAGAAGACTAAGCATCTCCCTAAATATAAGAAAGTCCAGTGTTGTTTACTTAAAAATGTTATTTCTTTTGTGTGAACTGAGATTTGTAATTTAAACCCTATGTGCCCAAATTTCTCAGCTGTTCTCAGTTTAATATATCTACTCACATCCTAGATTTCTTAAATACGCTGGGTCGTTGGGGAGTGTAGAACATTACTGATTATATAGTAAACTCCCACTTGTTACCTTCCTTTAAAATAACTGTCATTTTATAATTTTCTCTTGTTTAGTATGAAACTTCGTGGGTCTGTGTCATTTATAGATATGTGTGTGTAGATATGTATGTGTATAATGTGATTTTTTTACACAAATAAAAATTGGATAACTATTGTGTACAGTGTCATGATTTGATATCTATATATAGTGAAATGATTAATACAGTTAAGTTAATGAACACACCTGTCACTTCACATAGTTATTTTTATGTTGAAAACACTTGTCTGCTGTGTTAATACAGATTTTAAGCATACAAAACATTATTAACTGTACTCATAATGCTATTCATTAGATTTCCAAAGCTTATTTATTTTATAACTGAAAGCTTATAGTGCCCTTGTAATACTACATCTTCCATTTTCCTACCCCTTGGCAGTCACCTCTGTCTTCTGCTTCTAGTTCAACCTTTTAAGATTCCTCATATGAGTGAGAAGAACAGGAAGTATTTGTTTTTCTGTGTTTGGCTTATTTCACTTAGCATGTTGTTAGAATGGCAGGATTTCATTATGTTTATTGCTTAATAATACTCTTATTACATCTACGTAAACATTTTCTTTATCCATTCAGCATTCACAAAGATTTACATTGTTTCTTTTTTTTTTTTTTTTTTTTTTTTTTATGAGACGGAGTCTCGCTCTGCCGCCCAGGCTGGAGTGCAGTGGCCGGATCTCGGCTCACTGCAAGCTCCGCCTCCCGGGTTCACGCCATTCTCCTGCCTCAGCCTCCCGAGTAGCTGGGACTACAGGCGCCCGCCACCACGCCCGGCTAGTTTTTTGTATTTTTTAGTAGAGACGGGGTTTCACCATGTTAGCCAGGATGGTCTCGATCTCCTGACCTCGTGATCCGCCCGTCTCGGCCTCCCAAAGTGCTGGGATTACAGGCTTGAGCCACCGCGCCCGGCCTCATTGTTTCTATATCTTGAAAATTGTGACTAATGCTATAATGAACATGGGGATGCAGATATTTATTTGAGATACTGATTTTATTTCTGTTGATTTTATACAAACACACACTCAGATGTGAGATTGCTGTCTTGTATGGTAGTTATTTTCTTTTTTTTTTCTCGAGACAGACTTTTGCTCTGTCGCCCTGGCTGGAGTGCAGTGGCACGATCTCAGCTCACTGCACCCTCTGCCTCTGGGGTTCAAGAGATTCTCCTGCCTCAGCCTCTCCAGTAACTGGGATTACAGGTGCCCACCACCACATCTGGCTAATTTTTATATTTTTAGTAGAGACAAGGTTTCACCACGTTGACCAGGCTGATCTTGAACTCCTGACCTCAAGTGGTTCACCAGCCTCAGCCTCCCAAAAGTGCTGGGATTATAGGCGTGAGTCACCGCGCCTGGACTTTTTATTTATTTATTTATTTTTTATAGAGATGGGTTCTCACTCTATTATCCAGGCTGGTCTCAAACTCCTGGCCTCAAGCAATCCTTCCACCTCGACCTCTCAAAGTGGTGGGATTATAGGCCTGAGCTACCACACATGAACAATTTTTACTTATGTATTATAATTTTTATGAACACATTCAGTTCTGTACACTTCAAGACATTATGGTGCAAAAGTGAATAATTCAACAATCACATCGTTTATTACCAGTACATTTATCTGTAAGTTTGTTTGCCTTTATAAATGTTACAAGCAAACAAACTTAGAGATAAATGTACTTGCAGAAGACATGCCAGGACATTTTCTTTATGATGTGTGTGTGTGTATTTGCCTGGCCCTTTAGAAACACCATTCTATATTTGTTTTTAAGGGTCTGTTTCAGATATCTCATATAAATGGATTTGTATAGTCTCTATCTTTTTGGGACTGGGTTATTTTGTTTAGCATGTCACCAAGATTTTCATTTTTAATTTGTAAGCGTACATAGTAGGTGTATATATTTATCTGGTACATGAGATACTGTGATACAGGCATGCAATGCATAATAATCACATCAGGACAAAGGGCTTTTCTTAAAGATTCATCTTTATTGTAGATTTTACCACATTTCCTGCTTTTTAAAAGCTGAGTAATATTCCATTATTTGTGGGGGGGATTTTTTTGAGACATCTCGATTTCTTGGGCGTCTGTGGTGCTAGTGTGAGTTAATTGTGTTGTAAGGAGTCTCACTCTGTCACCAAGGCTGGAATGCATGGCCTGACCTCAGCTCACTGCAGCCTCCACCTCCCAGATTCAACTGATTCTCCCACCTCAGCCTCCGGGGTTGCTGGGACTACAGGCGCGCCCCACCATGCCTGGCTATTTATTTTTTGTATTTTTAGTAGAGAGAGAGTTTCGTCATGTTGGCCAGGCTGGTCTCAAACTCCTGACCTCAGGTGATCTACCCGCCTTGGCCTCCCAAAGTGCTGGGATTACAGGTACGGGCCTCCCACTGCCAGCCTATTTGTGTATTCTGAATTATATTTAGCCATTCATTTGGTGACGTAAGTTTGGGTTGTTTTCCCTTATTAGCTTTTGTGAATAATGTTGCAATAAATATGGGTATGCAAATAACTTTTCATGTGCCCATATATGTGGAGGTTTATTTCTGTGTTCTGTATTCTGTTTCATTGACCTAATTGTCTGCCTTTATGCCAATACCAAACGGTTTTAATTACCACAGCTTCTTTTTTTTTTTTCTTTTTTTGAGAGAGAATCTTGGCTCTGTCACCCAGGTTGGAATGCAGTGGCGCAATCTCGGCTCACTGCAACCTCTGCCTCCCAGGTTCAGGTCATTGTCCTGCCTCAGCCTCCCAAGCAGTTGGGATTACAGGCATGTGCCACCATGTATTTTTAGTAGAGATGGGGTTTCACCATGTTGGCCAGGCTGGTCTTAAACTTGTGACTTTAGGCGATCCACCCATCTCGGCCTCCCAAAGTGCTGTGATTACAGGCATGAGCCACGCGACGTGCCGATGGTAATGTATTTTAAAATCAGAAAGTATGATACCTGCAACATTGTTCTTCTTTGTGGAGATTATTGCTCTCTTCATGGTTCCTTCACTTGCTGTGTAATTTTAGAGTTGCCTTTTCTATTTCTGCAAAAATGAAATTGTGAACTTGAAAGGATTGCCCTGAATCAGTAGGTCACTTGGGTGACATGAACATCTTCATAATATTAAGTCTTCCAGCCCACAAAGAAGAACATGCTCAAGTGTGTGTTGTTGAACTTCCGTGTATTTGTGAATGTTTCAGGTTTTTATTTATTTATTTATTTTTTGAGACGGGTCTCGCTCTGTCACCCAGGCTGGAGTGCAGTGGTACGATCTCGGCTCACTGCAAGCTCCGCCTCCTGGGTTCACACCATTCTCCTGCCTCAGCCTCCCGAGTAGCTGGGACTACAGGCACCTGCCACCACGCCCGGCTAATTTTTTGTATTTTTTAGTAGAGACGGGGTTTCACCGTGTTAGCCAGGATGGTCTCGATCTCCTGACCTCGTGATCCACCCTCCTCGGCCTCCCAAAGTGCTGGGATGACAGGCGTGAGCCACCGTGCCTGACCGAATGTTTCAGTTTTCTTTCTGTTACTGATTTCTTGTTTTATTCCATTTTGATCATAAATAATAATCTATAATATTTCCATTTTTAAAAATTAGTTAAGACTTTGTTTTGTGGCCTGACAGGTGGTCTATCAAGGAGAATGTTTTCTGAGCTGTTGAGAATATTGTGGATTCTGTTGTTTAGGGTGTTCTCTAGATGTCTGTTGGTTGTCATTGTTTTATGGTGCTTTCAAGACCCCCTGTTCCCTGTGTACTTCTTGCTTCATTTCTGTAAATATTTGCTTTATATATTGTAAACCCTGGTGAGAAACAGATGTAGATGTAAATACACAAACAGACATACATTTGTCGTAGGTTTTCTGTGAACAAAACCTTTTATTTATTGTCTTTTTTGTCTCCTGTGAGTTGTTCACTTTTGGTTTTTTGTTTGTTTTTTGTTTTGTTTTGTTTCTTTGAGATAGGGTCTCGCTCTGTCACCCAGGCTGGATTGGAGTGGCATGATCTCAGCTCACTGCAACCTCTGCCTCCCGGGCTCAAGCGTTTCTGCTGCCTCAGCCTCCTGGGTAGCTGGGATTACAGGCACGTGCCACCATGCCCAGCTAATTTTCTTTCTTTTTTTTTTTTTTCTGAGACGGAGTCTCGCTTGGTTGCCCAGGCTGGAGTGCAGTGGCCGGATCTCAGATCACTGCAAGCTCCGCCTCCCGGGTTCCCGCCATTCTCCTGCCTCAGCCTCCCGAGTAGCTGGGACTACAGGCGCCCACCACTTTGCCCGGCTAGTTTTTTGTATTTTTTTAGTAGAGACCGGGTTTCACCATGTTAGCCAGGATGGTCTCGATCTCCTGACCTCGTGATCCACCCGTCTTGGCCTCCCAAAGTGCTGGGATTACAGGCTTGAGCCACCGCGCCCGGCCTAATTTTCATATTTTTAGTAGAGACAGGGTTTTGCCATTTTGGCCAGGCTGGTCTCCAACTCCTGACCTCAGGTGATCTGCCCACCTCAGCCTCCCAAAGTGCTGGGATTACAGGTGTGACCCACTGTGTCCAGCCACAACAATATATTTTAAACTGGTAATGTCTTCAGTTACATACAAATTTTTTTTCTCAGTACGTCTGCCTTGAACTTCAGGTTACTGATGTCATTGATCATATCTTTTTATATGAACAGATGTTTATAATTATTTTTACGCTTTTGTTCCTCTGCCACCCGGGTTCAAGCAATTCTTGTGCCTCAGCCTTCCTATAGCTGGGACTACAGGTTTGTTCCCTCACGCCCAGCTAATTTTTTTGTATTTTTAGTAGAGATAGGGTTTCACCATGTTGGCTAGGCTGGTCCCGAACTTCCGACCTCAAGCATTCCTCCTACCTTGGCCTCCCAAAGTGCTGGGATTACAGGCATGAGCCACCACACCCAGCCCCTTTAGTGTTTCTTGAGTGTAGATCTACTGATGACTTTTTCAGCATTTGCTTACCTTATATTCTTGAGCTCCATAATTTCTATTTCTTTTTATACTTTTTATCTTTTGGTTGATCTTCCAAGACAACTGATTTCATTTAGTTTTCTATGTTCTTATTTCACTTATTAATATTATTCACATGGTTATTTTGAGTTTTTAAAAATAATTTATCTCCATTTCTTTAGGGTTGCTATCTGGATATTTCTTTTTCCTTTCTGGGGCCATAAGTATCCTGATATTTTGTATACATTGTAATCTTTTGTTCAGATTTGAAATTAACAAAAAGCCACCTGTTTCAATCTTTATAAAGTGGCATTGTTCTGGGAAACTCTGACACCAATTGATCAGGCTAGAGATTATGGGAGCCTCTCAAACTTGTTCTTGGGATATGTCTTCTCTGGAATGGTGTTTTGATTTGTTTTGTTTGAGACAGAGTCTCTCGCTGTGTCTCCCAGACTGGAGTTCAATGGTGCAATCTCAGCCCACTGCACCGTCTGCTTCCTGGATTCAAGCGATTCTCCTGCCTCAGCCTCCCAAGTAGCTGGGATTATAGGCACGTACCACTATGCCTGACTAATGTTTGTATTTTTAGTAGAGATGGGGTTTCACCGTGTTGACCAGGGCTAGGATTACTGGCGTGAGCCACTGCGCCCGGCTATTTTCTTAATTACAGAGGTTTTCACATGTTTCCTCTTAAGAGGCTGTAATTACTTGTTATGTCTGTTGTCCATCTCTGGTACTGCAGTTTCTTGTCTGCTGTAACAATCATTTATTACTGGTTTCAAAACAACCAACCTGTCGGTCAAAGTATACCATCATTCCATTCAGTACTCTGTTATAGAAGACAGCAACCGGTTTTTTTCAAGCCCCCAAAAGTATGGACACATGTGCCACTATTTTCTTTATTTTATGAGGGAGAAGTCAGAAGTTTACTCCTAAGGGCACCATACCATATTGGAAAAAAGGAATGGCTGTGGTGGGTAAATGGAACACACTTTCCTTCCACTTCTATGGGGCTTATGGCATTGTGCTCACCTGAGGTGCTGCAAACCCTTCGTTGATTTTTAGAGTTCTCAGAAAGGCTTTAAAAAAATTTTTTTTTTAAATTGTATGTATTTATGAGGTACATAAGATATTTTGATACAAGCATGCAACGCGAAATAAGCATATCAGGGAAAATGGGGTGTCCATTCCCTCAAGCATTTATTTTTTGAATTACAATCAGATTATACTATTTAAGTTATTTAAAAACGTACAACTGAAATTATTTTTGACTATGGTCACCCTGTTGTGCTATTAAATAGTAGGTCTTATTCATTCTTTTTAAGTAATTTCTTGCACCCATTAACCATCCCCACCTCCCCCACCCACTCACCCAGTACCCTTTCCAGCCTCTGATAACCATTCTTCTACTCTCTATCTCCATGAGTTAATTGTTTTGACTTTTAGATTCCACAAATAAGTGAGAGCATGCAATGTTTGCCTTTCTGTGCCTGGCTTATTTTACTTAACATAGTGACCTTCGGTTCCATCTATGTTGTTGCAAATGACAGGATCTCATCCTTAAGGATGAATAGTACTCCATTGTCTATAAGTAGTACATTTTCTTTCTTTTTTTCTTTTTTTCTTTTTTTTTTTTCTGAGACAGAGTCTTGCTCTGTCGCCCAGGCTGGAGTACGGTGGCGCGATCTCGGCTCACTGCAAGCTCCGCCTCCCGGGTTGACACCATTCTCCTGCCTCAGCCTCCCGAGTAGCTGGGACTACAGGCGCCGCCACCACACCCGGCTAGTTTTGTTTTTGTATTTTTAGTAGAGACGGGGTTTCACCGTGTTAGCCAGGATGGTCTCAATCTCTTGACCTCGGGATCCGCCCGCCTCGGCTTCCCAAAGTGCTGGGATTACAGTTGTGAGCCACTGCGCCTGGCCTATAAGTAGTACATTATCTTTATCCAGTTGCCTGTTGATGGATACTTAGGTTGCTGCCAAAATTTGGCTATTGTGAATAGTGCTGGAACAAACATAGAAGTGCATCTATCTTTGATATACTGATTTCCTTTCTTTGGCATATACATCTGCAGTGGGATTGCTGGATCATATGGTACCTCTATTTTTAGTGTTTTGAGAATCCTCCAAACTGTTCTTCATAGTGGTAGCACTAATTTAAATCCCCACAGTGTACAGGGTTTCTCACCAGCGTTTGTTATTGCCTGGCTTTTGGATATAAGTTATTTTATCTGGGGTGAGATGATATCTCATTGTAGTTTTGATTTGCATTTCCCTGATGGTCAGTGATGTTGAGAATCTTTTCATATGCCTGTTTGCTATTTGTGTCTTGTTTTGAGAAATGTTTATTCACATATCCTGACCATTTTTTGGCTCAGATTATTTTTCCTGTAGAGTTGTTTGAGCTCCTTGTAACTTCTGGTTGTTAATCTCTTGTCAAATGAGTAGTTTTCAAGTATTTTCTCCCATTCTGTGGGTTGTCTGTTCACTTTGTTGATTGTATTCTTTGCTGTGCAGAAGCTTTTTAACTTGATATGTTCCCATTTGTCCATTTTTTTTTTTTTTGGTTGTCTGTGTTTGTGGGGTATTGCTCAATAAATTTTTGCTTAGACTAATGTCTTCGAGGTTTTTCTCAATTTTAACTTTTCAAAAAACTAATTTTTTGTTTCATTGATCTTTTGAATTTTTCAAAAAATTTTAATTTCATTTATTTCTGTTCTGAGCTTCATTATTTTTCTTCCACTAATTTTGGGTTTTGTTCGCTCTTGCTTTTCTAGTTCTGTACGATGCATTGTTGGATTGTTTAGTTGAAGTTTTCCCTTTTTTTTCATGTAAGCAGTTATAGCTATAAACGTCCCTGTTTGTACTGCTTTTGCTGTATCCCATAGGTTTTGATGTATTTTGTTTCTGTTATCATTTGTCTCAAGAAATTTTAAATTTCCTCCTGAATTTCTTTTAACTCACGGGTCATTCAGGAGCATATTGTTTAATTTCCGTGTATTTGTATAGTTTTCAAAATTCCTCTTTTCATTCTAGTTTTATTCCATTGTGGTCAGAGAAAATGCTTGGTATTATTTCCATTTTTGGAATGTTTTAAGACTTGTTTTGTGACCTCACATATGGTCTCTCCTTGAGAATGATCCATGTGCTGAGAAAAATAATGTGTATTGTGCAGCTGTTGTATGAAATGTTCTGTAATTATCTATTAGATCCATTTGGCATATAGTGCAGATAAGCGCTATGTTTCTTCGTTGATTTTCTGTCTAGTAGGTTTGTCTGGTGCTGCAAGTGAGGTCATGAGCCGCCATGCCCAGCCTTCGTTTAATGTTTTCACTTTGGATCAAAGTAGTTTACACACCAGAGTTATAGTGTTATTTTGTGTTTTTGTGTGTTGTTACAATTACCAGTTAATTTTGTAACTTCAGATGATGTTATTATTAATTAATGTTCTTTTCTGATTGAAGTACTCCTTTTAGCATTTCTTGTAGGACAGGTCTGGTATTGATGAAATACCTCAGCTTTTGTTTGGCCATCTTTATTTCTCTTTATGTTTGAAGGATATTTTTGCTGGATATAATATCATAGGGTAAAGGTTTTTTTCTTTCAGCACTTTAAGTATGTCATGCCACTCTCTCTTGGCCTGTAAGGTTTCCAGTGAAAAGTCTGTGATGAGGCATATTGGAGCTTCATTGTATGTTATTTCTTTTTTTTCCCCCTTCAGCTGCTTTTAGGGTTCACATAATGGCATTTTGTTTAGTATATTTTTGTTAGGATTATGACTATGAAGGAATAAGGGCCTGTAGTATTTCATTATGCTATCTTGCTAATGTGCTTGTATAATTTTATGCCTTAGATTTGTAAAGTATGTTTTCTAGTAAGTGGAATAATTTGTTGTTTTTATTTTTTCCAGCTTTGTCTTCTTATCTTACTGAAGACATTTTGCCAGAGCAGGGTCTGCAAATTTCATTCCAAAAAGTGATGCTGAGAAGATATGAAAGATGTTGTCTTGAGAAATTACGCTTAAGGAATGACTGGGAAATTGTGGGTGAGTGGAAAGGGCAGAAGGCAAGTTATAATGGACTTGACTTATGCTCAGCAACTACTCATAACAAAAACTTTCAATGCAATAAATGTGTGAAAGGTTTTAGTAAATTTGCAAATCTAAATAAACATAAGATAAGCCATACTGGAGAAAAACCATTCAAATGCAAAGAATGTGGCAATGTCTCTTGCATGTCTTTAATAACAACTCAACAGCGGAGAATCCATATTGGAGAGAACCCCTACCAACGTAAAAAAGGTAGCAAAGCCTTTAATGAGCGCTCATACTGTACTGACTATAAGAGAATTCATGTTGGAGAGCAACATTGCAGATGTGAAGGATGTAATAACGTCTTTAAGTCTTGCTCAAGTCTTGCTATTATTGAGAAAATTCGTACTGAAAAGAAAACCTACAAATGTGAAGAATGTGGCAAAGCTTTTAACCTGTGCTCAATTCTTACTAAACATAAGAAAATTCATACTGGAGAGAAACCATACAAATGTGAAGAATGTGGCAAATCCTTTAAGTTGTTCCCATACCTTACTCAACACAAGAGAATTCATAGTGGAGAGAAACCCTACAAGTGTGAAGAATGTGGCAAAGTCTTTAAATTGTTGTCATACCTTACTCAACATAAAAGAATTCATACTGGAGAGAAAACCTTCCAATGTGAAGAATGTGGAAAAGCCTTTAACCAGAGCTCACATCTGACTGAACATAGGAGAATTCATACTGGTGAGAAACCATACAAATGTCAGGAATGTGGCAAAGCTTTTACTTGGTTCTCATACCTTATTCAGCATAAGAGAATTCATACTGGGCAGAAACCCTACATATGTGAGGAATGTGGCAAAGCTTTTACCTGGTTCTCCTACCTTAATCAACATAAGAGAATTCATACTGGAGAGAAACCCTACAAATGTGATGAATGCGGCAAAGCTTTTAACTGGTTTTCATATCTTACTAATCATAAGAGAATTCATACTGGAGAGAAACCCTACAAATGTGAAGAATGTGGCAAAGCCTTTGGCCAGAGCTCACACCTTTCTAAACATAAGACAATTCATACCAGAGAGAAACCATACAAGTGTGAGGAATGTGGCACAGCCTTTAACCACTCTGCACAACTTGCCATGCATGAGAAAATTCACACCTGAGAAAAATCCTACAAATCTAAACAATATGGCATAGTCTTTATTTTTATTTATTTTTTTTTTTGTTTTGTTTTTTTTTTTGAGACGGAGTCTCGCTCTGTCGCCCAGGCTGGAGTGTAGTGGCCAGATCTCAGCTCACTGCAAGCTCCGCCTCCCGGGTTCCCGCCATTCTCCGGCCTCAGCCTCCCGAGTAGCTGGGACTACAGGCGCTGCCACCTCGCCCGGCTATTTTTTGTATTTCTTAGTAGAGACGGGGTTTCACCGTGTTAGCCAGGATGGTCTCGATCTCCTGACCTCGTGATCCACCCATCTCGGCCTCCCAAAGTGCTGGGATTACAGGCTTGAGCCACCGCGCCCGGCCGGCATAGTCTTTAATACCTATTCACAACTTCACAGCAGAGTATTTTTACTGAATAAGAGTGTTACAAATGTAATGATTGTCAAAAGTCCATTTACAAACTGTAAGCCTTTGAGTGCACTAAAACGTTTAGACTAGGAACAATACAAATAGAAAGACCGGTTCAACACCTCCACTGATATCACAGCTCTTATTGTACACAGAGGAATTTATACTGTAGGGAAACCCTCCAGTGGCTCAAACTTTATTCAACTTCAAAGACTTTGTATTGGAGAGAAACTCTACATTCGTAATAAATGCAGAAACAGCATTTGTTCAAAAAATATACCTTAGAAAACACCGGAGTGTTCACACTAAGAACTACTTTACAGATGCAGTAAATGTGAAAAAAATAACTAATCAAAAATTACATCAAAGCACGTCCAAGAATTCACAGTAAAAAGCACTAAGTCACTAACACTTTCAGATATTACTGCAAATCTGAGTGTTTATTATAGAGAATAATCCAAAGTAAAGTTAAAATAAGTAGGAGATTTACCTTTTGGGGAAGTTCTAATTACATTTAAAGTATACCTTTTGGTGCCAGACATGGTGGCTCTTTTCTATAATTGCTGCACTTTTGGATGCCGAGGTAGGGGGAATGCTTGAGCCCAGGAGTTTGGGACCAGCCTGGGCAACATGGCAAAACCTCATCTCTACAAAAAGTAAAATAAAAGCCAGGCTTGGTGGCACATGCCTGTTGTCCCAGCTACTTCGAAGGCTCAGGTGGGAGGATTGCTTGAGCCCGGAGGTTGAGGATGCAGTGAGCTGATATCTTGCAACTTCACTCCCACCTGGGCAACAGAGCAAGACCCTGTCTCAATAATAATAATAACATAATAATAGTAAAGTATACTCTGTGCATTGAAAGAGTTTTAGATTTTTTGAAAAGCACATATTTATGTAATTCAAGTTTGAAATCACTTGATACCATGCCTTCATTTCTAGTGTCTGTGTGAAGGCATGTGGCCTATTGTTGCTATATGAAAGCCGTGAGAGTTTCTTCTATATTTGGACAGGCATCATTCATCTCCTTTTCTTTGGAAGATTATGGACATTGCATTTTAAGCTTCCTGAAGAAATGTAACCGGAGAGGCTCTTGGTAGTTGTAAGTGATTCATGAGATAGGTCTTCAGAGTAATATTCTTCATTATATTTAAGAAAGAAACATTTGAGTTGTCTTTAGGCCATTGTATATTAAGTGATGTGTGTCCTGCCACCAGCGTTGACCTATCTCACCTTAGTGTTACGGTTGTGGGTGACTAAAGGTAACAATACAATAGTGGGTGACATGGTGGAGTAGTAGCTCTAATGATCCCTTCTCCCAGTGGCATTAAACTTCAAATAATTTGAAAAATATTGTTCCCACAAGTTACACTCTCATTCTGTTTGCTCTTTTTGTAATGACAGTGTCATTATTAGGGCTATAATAAAGCCTATATAGGATTATAATAAAAGACCATATATTTCTGAATCTTAAAGGACTATTAACAAAGTTTTATCTTACATATTTCTTTTAACATGTGACCTCTCTGGCTTGCAAAACATACATACTTTTAGTTTTGGTTTATATGGAGATAAATATATAAATATATTACTCTGAAGATAATTGTTAGGTGTAAGAAATTATGAAGCAAGTAATATGTTTGAAGTAAGTGCATACGTGTTTTCAGAATAAAAGAAAAATGTTGGAACCAAACATAATTTTAAAAGTATGGATAATTTATTAGCAAACTAGAAACCTCAAAAATGTTGAAGGCAGATCTGTTTTCAATGCTTTGTATTGAATGCATTTCTCTAAAATCTTATTGCACTTTTTTCAGAATTTCCCTGTGAAAATCCTGTTTTTACTTTTATGTTGCTTGTGCTAGAGCTAACATATAATCTTCTTGTTCCAAAATTCATGAAGAATTTCTTACGTGATCTTCTCAGGGATTATTATTATTTTTTTTTTTTTTTTTTTTTTTTTGAGACGGAGTCTCACTGTGTCTCCCAGGCTGGAGTGCAGTGGCGCGATCTCGGCTCACTGCAAGCTCCGCCCCCCGGGTTCACGCCATTCTCCCGCCTCAGCCTCCCGAGTAGCTGGGACTACAGGCGTCCGCTACCGCGCCCGGCTAGGTTTTTGTATTTTTAGTAGAGACGGGGTTTCACCATGTTAGCCAGGATAGTCTCGATCTCCTGACCTTGTGATCCACCCGCCTCGGCCTCCCAAAGTGCTGGGATTACAGGCTTGAGCCACCGCGCCCGGCCTTCTCAGGGATTATAATAATGATTTTATGAAACTTATTGGTGCTTCCAAAATAATCTTAAGATGTGAGTAATTCCACAGTGAGTGTATTTTCATTGTACTTAATTAATACATTTCCATTTTTCCATTATGAGAGAACACTATTCAAGCCAACTTTTTTTTTGTTTCTTCCACTTTTCTGAATTGCAGTAATTGAGTTTATTGACTCTATTGGGCAATTTGTTCAGGTAAACACTTTGGAGGCTTTATAAGTTATAGGGTTATTTTGACATAAAAATGAAGTGAAGAAACATAGGGCAGTACTAAATATGTAATAGACGCTCCATAATTAGCAATAAATATTCCTGTTGGAGTGAATTTGTAGCTCCAGATAAGAGATTGGAAATATCCAGGATGAAGACCTGGCATTGATTCTGCATGCAGAGAAAGGACTTCTGTGCCCAGGCTGCACAGTTGACTCTCTCTAAAGAGGAAGTCTGCTTTTATTTCCAAATTATCTCTTTTTTTGTGGTCTCTTTTTCTTTGTTCCCAACTACTTACGCATTCTAGCGCTCTTCCTTTTTTTTTTTTCCTTAAAAACCTGTGTTATGGCTACACTTTCTCACTGTTCTCCACACAATATGTCATTTTATATAGTACTTTGTACATTCTAACAGGAAGTGTAGACTTTCTCTTTTTCTTCTTTTGTTTTTTGGGTTTTTTAAATTTTGTTTTGTTTTGCTTTTTTTGGAGACATGGTCTCACTGTGTCACCCAGGCTGGTGTGCAGTGGTGTAATCTCGGCTTACTGCAACCTCTGCCTCCCAGACTCAAGCAATCATCTCACCTCAGCCTCCTGAGTAGCTGGGACTACAAGTGTACACCCCCACACTTGGCTAATTTTTTTTTAGTAGAGATGAGGTTTTACCATGTTACCCACGCTTGTCTTGAACTCCTAAGCTCAAGTGACTGACTTGCCTTGGCTTCCTAAAGTGCTGGGATTACAGGTATGAGCCACACCTGGCCTGGAAATTGAAATTTTTTAATGTGATGATAGATTTTTGTTGGTTTGTTTTTTTGAGACTGAGTCTCACCCTGTCGCCCAGGCTGGAGTACAGCAGTGTGATCTTGGCTCTGCAACCTCCGCCTCCTGGGTTCAAGCAAGTCTCCTGCCTCGGTCTGCCAAGTAGCTGGGATTACAGGCACGTGCCACCATGCCTGGCTAATTTTTGTATTTTTAGTAGAGATGGGGCTTCTGCATGGTGGCCACGCTGGTATTGAACTCCTGACCTCAGGTGATCCACCTGCCTTGGCCTCTCAAAGTGCTGGGATTATAGGCATGAGCCACTGTGGCCAGCCAATAGATTGATTTTTAACTGGAGAGTTTGAGGTCATTTATGTGTTACAAAACTGACATTGTGATCATAGCTTACTGCAGTCTCAACCTCCCAGGCTCAAGTTATCCTCTCACCTTAGTTCCCTGGGTAGCTAGGAGTACAGCCACATGCCACCACGCCCAGCTAGATTTTTTACTGTTTTGTAGAAATGAAGTCTCACTGTATTTTCCAGGCTGGTCTCAAGCTCCTGCACTCAAGCAACCCCCTATCAACCTTCCCAAGTGCTGGGATGACAGGCTGAGCTGCCGCGCCCGGCCACACACAACTCTTTTTTTTTTTTTAAGACGGAGTCTCGCTCTGTCACCCAGGCTGGAGTGCAGCGGCATGATCTTGGCTCACTGCAAGCTCTGCCTCCCGGGTTCACGCCATTCTCCTGCCTCAGCCTCCCTAGTAGCTGGGACTACAGGTGCCCGCCACCGCGCCCGGCTAGTTTTTTGTATTTTTTAGTAGAGACGGGGTTTCACCGGGTTAGCCAGGATGGTCTCGATCTCCTGACCTCGTGATCCGCCTGTCTCGGCCTCCCAAAGTGCTGGGCTGACAGGCCTGAGCCACCGTGCCCGGCCAAGCAACACTCTTAATGGAGGAGAGGGATGCACTGTCCATGGGCCAGAGAATTAAATCAGGCAGTTAGCATTGTTTGTTTGTTAAAAGAAAATATTTGAAAATCCTGACACAAAGTGTGGTAAATGTATAATTAATTAGAATAGGCCAAGCTTTAATAACATTGGACTATGTATTGTAAGCGCTGTGTAAATAAACATGTCAGAATTTGGAAATCTCTGAAGAGCAAATGTATCTTAGAAATTCTTAAGGAGAGTTAATGATAAATGGATAATTTTGAATTTAATTTTCCATGAAACACTTATAGCACACCTTATGTTTCCATGCAGAACCTATTTTTATTTTTTATTTTTTATTTTATTTTATTTTATTTTTTTTTTTTTTGAGACGGAGTCTCGCTCTGTCACCCAGGCTGGAGTGCAGTGGCCGGATCTCAGCTCACTGCAAGCTCCGCCTCCCGGGTTCACGCCATTCTCCTGCCTCAGCCTCCCGAGTAGCTGGGACTACAGGCGCCCGCCGCCACGCCCGGCTAAGTTTTTGTATTTTTAGTAGAGACGGGGTTTCACCGTGTTAGCCAGGATGGTCTCGATCTCCTGACCTCGTGATCCGCCCGTCTCGGCCTCCCAAAGTGCTGGGATTACAGGCTTGAGCCACCGCGCCCGGCCCTATTTTTAAATGTGTACGTTATGTTGAGCAATAATAGAATGACCTCTGTGGATTTAAAATTTGAAATAATCTTTTTTTTTTTTTTTGAGATGAAGTTTCACCCTTATTGCCCAGGCTGTAGTGCAATGGCACAATCTCGGCTCACCGCAACCTCTGCCTCCCGGGTTCAAGTGATTTTTCTGCCTCAGCCTCTCAACTAACTGGGAGTACAGGCATGTGCCACCATGCCCAGCTAATTTTGTATTTTTAGTAGAGTCAGGGTTTCTCCATGTTGGTCAGGCTGGTCCCAAACTCCCAACCTCAAGTGATCCACCCACCTCAGCCTCTCAAAGTGCTGAAATTACAGGCATGAGCCACACTGTGCCTGGCCTGAAATAATCTTTCTTTTAGATTTATTTTTGCAATCTTGGGAAATTTTTAAATTTCTTCCTATATTTCACTGGGTGCAGTTCACAGTCCATAGTCTTCATTCTTAATCACCTAACTAGCCAACTGCTTGGTCATTCACTCTAAAGACATCTCAGAGATCATGGTAGCTTTTGGATTAAAACATTTCCTCGGCCGAGCGTGGTGGCTCATGCCTGTAATCCCAGCACTTTGGGAGGCCAAGAGCAGGCAGATCACCTGAGGTCAGGAGTTCAAGACCAGCCTGGCCAACATGGTGAAAGCCCGTCTCTACTAAAAATATAAAAACTAGCCGGGCGTGGTGGTGGACGCCTGTAATTCCAGCTACTCAGGAGGCTGAGGCAGGAGAATTACTTGAACCCAGGAGACGTAGGTTGCAGTGAACCAACACAGTGCCACTACACTCCAGCCTCGGCGACAGAGTGAGACTCTGTCTCAGCAAAACAAAAAACAAAACAAAAAACAAAACAAAATCCAAACCAACATTTCCTCAGTCATTTTGGGTGCTAAATTCTTTTCTATGTTTCTACAGTAGCCAAATTGGGACCATTAGCACTGCCAGCTTCTTTACTGTTTTCTATACCATCACCGTCAGGAACAGCAACTCCAGGTACCCCAAGCTTAAAGTAACAGTTCTAAAATACTTTGGTCCTTCCCATGTTCTGTGCTACTCCTTGAGCACACTGGGAAATACCTGAGTTCCTATACTGATGACAGACTAATAGAACAAAAACATCACAAAAACTTTATTTTTGAGTCTTTTCTACTGAGTTTATGAGAAAGACAGAAACATTTATTTCCCAAATAGTCCCAAATATTATATATTTCAAAATTTGGGAAATATTTCTTTCAATATTTGGGAAATAAAGATGTCTCCTCAACCTACTGATTTTGTTTTTGTAGATATATATCCAGTAGTAAAATTGCTGTATCATATGGTAGCTCTATTTTGAATTTGTTTTGCAGAAATCATCATACTGTTTTTTACAGTGGCTGTATTAGTTCACATTCACACCAACAGTGTGCTAGCATTTTTCTTTTCCCACACTTTTGCCAACACTTACATTCTGTCTTTTTGATTGTAGTCATTCTAACAAGAGTGAGGTGATATCTCATAGCAGTTCTGATTTGCCTTTCCTTGATGATTATTGATGAACATTTAAAAATATATGTGTTGGTCATTTGTAGGTCTTTTGAAAAACATTTAGATATTTTACCCATTTTTAATATCTTTTTGTTATATAGTTTAAGTTTTTATGTATTTTCAATATTAACCCATCTGACATATAATTTGAATATTTTTTCATTCTTTGGTTGTCTCATCATTTCATTGATTGTACCTGGTGCTGAATAGAAGCTGTTTAGTTGAAAGAAGTTTCATTTATTTTTACTTGTGTTGCCTGGGATTTTTACATTAAATCTAAAAAATTATTGCCCAGACTATTGTCATGGTACTTTTACCTTATGTTTTCTCATAATAGTTTCAGGATGGCTGTGATGAGTATACAATGATGTGAACGCACTTAATGCCTCTAAAATGTACACTCAAAAGTGGGTAAACTCGGTCGGGTGCGGTGGTTCACTGCTGTAATCCCAGCAGTTTGGGAGTCTGAGGCTGGTGGATCAATTGTGGTCAGGAGTTTGAGACCAACCTGGCCAACATGGTGAAACCCCGTCTCTACCAAAAAATACAAAAATCAGTAGTGTGTGGTGGTGCACGCCTGCAATCTCAGCTGCTTGGGAGGATGAAACACGAGAATCACCAGAATCCGGGAGATGGTAATTGCAGCGCACTGAGATTGCGCCACTGCACTCCAGCCTGAGCGACAGAGCGAGATTCTGTCTCAAAAAAAAAAAAAGTGGTGGGGAGCAAATCTTAGAGTTTGCATATTTCATTACTGCTTTAAAAAGTGAAATTAACAGCTTTAGGTATAACAGCCAAATAGTACAGGTCTATAGGAAGTGACTAAATGTATCATTTTATAAGGATAAAATCAGTCTTTAAAGGCCATTTAAAAATATATAACTGATTGATAAATTATGTATTCAAACACAACATAAGATTTTTTTTTTTTTTTTTTGAGACGGAGTCTCGCGTTGTTGCCCAGACTGGAGTGCAGTGGCGCGATGGCTCACTGCAAGCTTCGCCTCCTGGGTTCACGCCATTCTCCTGCCTCAGCCTCCCGAGTAGCTGGGACTACAGGCGCCTGCCACCACGCCCAGCTAATTTTTTTTTTTTTTTTTTTTAGTGGAGACGGGGTTTCACCGTGTTAGCCAGGATGGTCTCGATCTCCTGACCCCGTGATCTGCCCGCCTCGGCCTCTCAAAGTGCTGGAATTACAGGCGTGAGCCACTGCACCTGGCCAGCATAAGATTTTTATGTGAGTAATTGGGAAGGCTTCTATAAATATAAGGTAAAACTTAACGAGTTATTTAGAATGACATATTTTAATTTTTTAAGAAAAATTAAACAGTCAAATTATAATTTAGTCATGGGGATAATTCATTTTAAAGAATACTCAAAACTAACAATTATGAGCAAATTATATGAAACAAAAAGATTGCCTAAAAATAAATTTCTCAACCATATTCATAGTTTAAGAAATATGACTAGATTTGGAATGAGAAATTCATTTAGATAATTTCACCTAGCGAATGGGTAGTAAAGATTTCAGTAACATTTCCGAGGCTATCAATGAAAAATAATTTTCAAGGGGGTAAAAGTAGAGGAGAGCTGAAGGAGGCCTCAAGGATCTGTGTGGTATGATGCACATCCTTCCTCGAAATGGCAAAATCAAAAGCCCAGTCCCCTGGTTGAGATTCTTCTAATTAGGTAAATTACCCAGGATGTTATCCTGGCTGTGAAAAAGCAGAATCAGGAGAAATGAGGGCTGTATTCTAAGTCTGGATGTGGTCCCGTACCCCTCAAACCTCCATTGTCACCACCACCATCTTCTCCACATCTTCCCCCATATCACCCCCAAAGCAACAGGAACAATTCTAAAAACAGCCCCCCCAAAGGACCCTATTTTTGAATTATCTCCCCTCTTGGATCTCAGTGTTTCCTCCAGGTGTGTTCACACAGAGCAGGTCTCTAGGATCTGAGACAGATTCCAGAGGAAAGACTTCAGATCCTAGCCCAGGTTACATGTGTATTCCTGGAATGGATATGTACCTGACTACTGTAGACTTTGAACGGTCGTCAGGCTTCCAAGGTGAAACCATAGAAGTCCAACACACATGACCTCGTTTCTCACATTTGGATAAACAAGACCAGAGTCCACTTAAAAGCATTCATGATCACTGTGGATCTTACTGCATCCCATGCGGGCCACTGTCTTTACTGGAGAACATCATCGTACTGTGCGGCCAGACAAGTTCTTCAAGTCATTTCCCTGGACAAGTGGCTTTGGAAACACCTGAAAATTTGCAACAAAAGCAGACCAGACTGCTGAGTGAATAACATGAAGGAGAGGCCCAGCAACCCGTTATTCCTACAGCCCTCCAGGTGGCTCCAGCCCATTCTACGTGCAGCAGCCTCTGCAGTACCTAAGCCATAGTTTATCCTGAGTTAGTGTAGTCATACTAGGAATACACCATACACATGTGGTAACATTAGAGTTGGACTCAAAACTCCGAAAATATGTGAACAAAAACAGGTCTGACCGACTCCACAGGCTTTATTGGTTTCTTGCTCTTTCCCATCTTCCTTCACTGCTTCCTTCTGTTCCTGGGATCACCCCCTTCAAGTAAATCACTTTTATGTGTCGCATCATCATAATGCAAATTAAAGCACTGTAATTTATTGAACATTTTATCAAAATGTAAAACATTACAAAAGATTAACAGGTTATGTTTGATTGTGGGATTGAATACTACATTCTAACTGTTGTGTTTGATCATTTTCATTACAAAGTCATAAGTAATCAAATGATCAGACAGCTCTTTAGTTATATGTGTAAAGAATAAGCATTCCGGCCGGGCGCGGTGGCTCAAGCCTGTAATCCCAGCACTTTGGGAGGCCGAGACGGGCGGATCATGAGGTCAGGAGATCGAGACCATCCTGGCTAACACAGCGAAACCCCGTCTCTACTAAAAAATATACAAAAAACTAGCCGGGCGAGGTGGCGGGCTCCTGTAGTCCCAGCTACTCGGGAGGCTGAGGCAGGAGAATGGCGTAAACCCGGGAGGCGGAGCTTGCAGTGAGCCGACATCCGGCCACTGCACTCTAGCCTGGGTGACAGAGCGAGACTCCGCCTCAAAAAAAAAAAAAAAAAAAAGAATAAGCATTCCATTTGCATACATAATTGTGAATCTGGGATGAACATATTCTGAATTTGAGGGTTTTTTTTCATAACACCCTGTTCCAGTGCAGAAGGTAAATAGGCTTTTTGTCAGAACTCATGATAGTACAAGTAGCAGCAGCCACTCCCAGTCATGTTCTCATGTGTTCTGCTGTGCTACAGAGAAATGTTTCTGCTTATATTGGTGGCCAAGTGATAGCGTTCTGCTCAATGAGATTCAGAGGGAAGTGCCTGAAGAGGTTGGCCTTCTCTGACTTAAAAACACTGGTTTTTAATAAAATTCCCTATGTCCTCTCAGCTTCACATTTTTCTCCTTGTTGCTGTGTGGCATGTGGTTTGATTGCCTGGAGGTGGATCAGCCAACTTGGGCTCGCTCGAGCACAATGACCAGGTGTAAACAATTTCAGAGACAGGAAATGGAAAGAAACTGGTAAACTATAAGGTCATTGCACTCCTGTATCAGTTCTGCTGCCCAAGTACCTAAGAGTACACCTTATATATTCTGATACTATACAAAAGTCTTTTCTTGTTTGTTTGTTTGTTTTTTGAGACGGAGTCTCGCTCTGTCGCCCAGGCTGGAGTGCAGTGGCCAGATCTCAGCTCACTGCAAGCTCCGCCTCCCGGGTTCCCGCCATTCTCCTGCCTCAGCCTCCCGAGTAGCTGGGACCACAGGCGCCGCCACCTCGCCCGGCTAATTTTTTGTGTTTTTAGTAGAGACGGGGTTTCGCCGTGTTAGCCAGGATGGTCTCGATCTCCTGACCTTGTGATCCGCCCGTCTCGGCCTCCCAAAGTGCTGGGATTACAGGCTTGAGCCACCGCACCCGGCCCAAAAGTCTTTTCTTTATAGCTGAACACAAGCTAATTGCTTCAGAATGAGATGTATGAAAGTTTTTAGAACCAAAATGAAATCACCAATGTCATAAAAACTCTGACAAATAGAGATGCTGGAAGAAAGTGTTCTTAAGCTTATATGCCTGATAACAAAACCATCCTAAAAGACTTTTTAAAACCTTATCCTTTCGCCGGGCGTGGTGGCTCATGCTTGTAATCCCAGCACTTTTGGAGGCCGAGGCAGGCAGATCATGAGGTCAGGCTTTCGAAACCAGGCTGCCCAACATGGCAAAATCCCATCTCTACTAAAAATACGAAAATTAGCCGGGCGTGGTGACAGGCACCTGTAGTCTCAGCTACTCAGGAGGCTGAGACAGGAGAATTGCTTGACCCCAGGAGGCGGAGGTTGCAGTGAGCTGAGATCACGCCACTACACTCCAGCCTGGGTGATAGACCAAGACTCCATCTCAAAAACAGAAAACAAAACAAAAAAAACGGTTATCCTTTCATAAAGACCTTCACAACCTTGTACAAAACATTTCTATCGAGCCATTAAAATACCATTGGGCACTGAAGAGTAGATTTATTTGGGCATATATGAAAGTTTTTGTTAGCTGGCACAAAGCTGTGTCTTACATTTATATCTGGGGCTTGAGGGAACTTAAAAAATGCTCGTAAACTTTGCAAATGACAGGGAACTGGGAATGATAGAAAATGTGTGTAATTGATCTGAGGTGGACTTCATAAGTATTGATATACTTTAGATATGTGTCCCTGCCCAAATCTCATATTGAATTGTAAATTTATAATGTCTAAAGTCTAAAAAGTAGCTGCTTCTCATTCTGGTTTTCTGAATTTTATAAAGGCAAATAAATTTTCAATCTGATTTGGGGGTCTCTTATTTGGCTTTGCATTTTCTCTTCAGGATAAATTCAGTGTAACTTATTCCTTTCTTCAAATGTTTATTTATAGCAAATGTGGCCTACTACATCATTCCCACTGAAATAGAATATCTTATGTCTTTGAATGCCTCAAAGGAATTTAAAGAAATAATAACTGATCCTTGAGCACATATACCTACAGGGATATAGCAATCAGTGAGCTAAAGAATTAGCTAACTAAAAAATTGTTTTGCAAATGTAGAAATGACTATTTTCTTTTTTTTTTTTTTTTTTTTGAGACGAAGTCTTGCTCTGTCGCCAGGCTGGAGTGCAGTGGCGCAATCTCGGCTCACTGCAAGCTCCGCCTCCTGGGTTCACGCCATTCTCCTGCCTCAGCCTCCTGGGTAGCTGGGACTACAGGTGCCCACCACCACGCCCAGCTAATTTTTTGTATTTTTAGTAGAGACGGGATTTCACTGTGTTAGCCAGGGTGGTCTCGATCTCCTGACCTCGCGATCCTCCCACCTTGGCCTCCCAAGGTGCTGGGATTACAGGAGTGAGCCACCACACCTGGCCAGAAATGACTATTTCATTCTTGTTGTGGTGCTTCTGTAACCTTGTGTTCTGTCCCCCATGTGGACAATGTGCCTTATCTAGTTTCTGCATAGATTTCAAGAGAGACATAAGGACAAGTTTGTCACATCACACATCAGTGAAGATGCAGCTTAGGGCAGCAACATTACACACCAATTATAAACCAATAAAGTTCTCCTCCCTCGCTCTCCCTCAGCCTCTCCCTCACCAGCCAGTATCAGCAGATGGTCTATCTCATCCTTCATGGGAAATAGAAATTGTTCAGCTTATGCTTGGTAAGCCTCTCTCCCTCAACCTTAAGATTTACCTTCAGAGATGCTCATTGCTTCCTTCTTCCCCACTGCCTAATAGAATAAGTTCTCTTCGCTTTCACCTCTTTTGAGACTTGGCCTCTTTAAAGATTCACTTTTGTTTTAGTTATCTTCGATTTTTCTTTCACTTGGCTTAATTCCCTCAGAGACGTAATCATTTTCTTGATACTGTGTCTCCTGCTCAGTTTACACCTTAGCTTACTCCTTAGTGTCAGTCTTAGGAGGGTTGTATGTGCTTCCTAGCTCCTCTGCCTCATGATTACTCCTCAGCCCTCTGCATTTGCATGCCAAACTCTGAACTTTCATGTTCTCAGCATGTTAGTAAAATTGTGTTCTTGTTTCATTTTACTTAAGTTAGAAGCACTTTGTTATTGCTCCCACAGCTCTTGGCCCAAAACTTCAGTGCATTGTAATTGTTAAAATCCTCAGCACATTGTATTTTAATGGTCTGTGTTCATATGTTTCCTCAGTAGACTAAGTTTCTAAAAGGCAGAAAAATGCATTTATATAGATTGCCTATTCCCTTTGGAGTTAAATGTAGGTCATGACACATAAATATATGGAAAATACATTATTCAATAAATTAATAATAAATACTGGTGGATGTAAGTGTTCCATAGTTACAATTTCTGCTTATATTCATTTTGCCAACAGTATGTCACTCATTTATTTATTTATGAATGCAGTACATATTCGCGGAATGCCTACACTGTCATAAAGTCTGTCCGAAAAATTGGTATATACGGTGAATGACAATATATGTAAGGTTCCTTAGCTATGGAGCTCACAGTGTGGTTAAAGGAGACTAATAATAAACGCAAAAACAACTAATTAAGATACTTTCAAGTAATACTGGAGAAGAAAGATGAAAGGAGTCAGCCATACAAAGACCTGGGAGAGACCACTCCAATCACTGGAAGTTACAAGGTTGAAAAGAACCCAAAGCAAAGGAAAGCTGGCCATGTTCCAGAAAAGTCAGTGAGGCCCTTGTGGCCATGGGTCAACAAGAGGGGTGGTGAGCGGAATGAAATGCCTGGGACTAGATGTGCTGCTTTTCTGGAAAGATGTAGGCTAGACAATGTCAACTTACCAAGCTTATTTCTATCTCAGAGTCCTCATGTACCTGTTATTCCATATCCACATTGATTTTCCCTTTTCCCATTATCCTAGGAAACAAGGCATCTCCTCCTCTTCCTCTCACCTGAATATTACTCTTCTGTTATCCCCACTCTTTTATAGTATAATATCTACATTTTTTATTTTAATTGTGGTTTAAAAAAGCCACATAATATGAAATTTACTCCCTTAAGAAAATTTTAGATGTATGATATAATATAGCTATATGTACATGTAGTCCACAAATCTCTAGAACTTTTTTAGTACATTTGATCTTTGCCTCTCTGTTTCTTCTCCCCAGAGGTAAAAACAGGTGTTCATCTACTGTATCTTAGCTCTGGAGGGACTCATAACCCAGTATTTGGAATCCTAGACCAGAGTTCTGATATTCCAGTGCGTGCCAGAGGTACTCTTGCTGGTCTTTGTGTTGGTCTTTGGGCTGATCTTTGTGCTGGTCTTTGGGCTGGTCTTTGGATGGTCTTTGGGCTGGACTTTGGGTGGTCTTTGGGTGGTCTTTGGACTGGTCTTTGGGTGGTCTTTGGACTGGTCTTTGGGTGGTCTTTGTGCTGATCTTTGGGCTGGTCTTTGGATGGTCTTTGGGCTGGTCTTTGGGTGGTCTTTGTGCTGGTCTTTGGACTGGTCTTTGGGTGGTCTTTGGACTGGTCTTCGGGTGGTCTTTGGGCTGGTCTTTGGGTGGTCTTTGGGCTGGTCTTTGGGCTGGTCTTTGTGCTGGTCTTTGGGTGGTCTTTGTGCTGGTCTTTGTGCTGGTCTTTGGGTGGTCTTTGGGCTGGTCTTTGTGCTGGTCTTTGGGTGGTCTTTGGGCTGGTCTTTGGGCTGGTCTTTGGGTGGTCTTTGTGCTGGTCTTTGGGTGGTCTTTGGGCTGGTCTTTGGGGTGGTCTTTGTGCTGGTCTTTGGGTGGTCTTTGGGCTGGTCTTTGTGCTGGTCTTTGTGCTGGTCTTTGGGCTGGTCTGTGTGCTGGTCTTTGGGTGGTCTTTGGGCTGGTCTTTGGGTGGTCTTTGGGCTGGTCTTTGTGCTGGTCTTTGGGCTGGTCTTTGTGCTGGTCTTTGGGTGGTCTTTGTGCTGGTCTTTGGGTGGTCTTTGGGCTGGTCTTTGGGGTGGTCTTTGTGCTGGTCTTTGGGTGGTCTTTGGGCTGGTCTTTGTGCTGGTCTTTGTGCTGGTCTTTGGGCTGGTCTTTGTGCTGGTCTTTGTGCTGGTCTTTGGGTGGTCTTTGTGCTGGTCTTTGGGTGGTCTTTGGGTGGTCTTTGGGCTGGTCTTTGTGCTGGTCTTTGGGTGGTCTTTGGGTGGTCTTTGGGCGGCCTTCCTGAATAACTGATAGTAAGGTGCTCCTGCAGCGTAGCTCAGACTCTTTCCTCACAAGCTCTGTGGGTTCTTGTTAACATGTAATAAGTTTTTTGTTGTTGTTTTTCGTTTGTTTGTTTTGGTTTTGGTTTTTTTATTCCAAGTAAGCTAGGCAGTTAATTCACAGTTAACAATGAATGGCCTGGAAAATTTCATTACCCAGGCCTTACATTATCAACACATCTGCTTATGAAAAAAATACTTAAAAGAGTGGCCTAAATATGCAAATTATTATCTCCAGGAAGAAGGAAACCACTGACAGGCAACCTGGGAGGGAGTGAGTGGGTGTACTGAGGCCATGAAAGGCACCGACATTCACACATAATAAGGTCATAAAAGGGAATTCACATCTATCGAGTACGTACATGGGCCAGGTATAATTTGGTTCTTAAGACGCACCAGCTTTGGAGTCCGTCAGAACTGGATTTGAATCCCAGTTCCATCATTCATCATTATGTGATTGTGGATGTGTTTTTAACCCCTCTGATCTTCAGTTTTCTCATCTATAAAAGATGCCTTTTTCAAGTTGTTATGAGGCTTAAATAAGGTGATTGTGTACAAATCTGGGCAAAATGCCTGTAATTTTGTGTCTAATACATGGAAGAGTATCATCCTTCTCTCATTTAATTTTTAGAGCAAACAAAGTCTGTGGTAATCATTTTTTATGGTTAAATTAAGGATCAGAAAGATTAAATCACTGTAGCCACATAGCAACTCACAGTACACATTCACATGATAATTGCTAGTTGCAAGTAGCAATGATAATCACATAATCTCACATTATGTAGTAGTTTTACTTTACATAAGCCTCCTTATTTGTTGGAACCATAGGTTCTAAGTTGCTCTATCAAAGTGATCATTAGAAATATGTGATGTTCAGCTGGGCATGGTGGCTCACGCCTGTAATCCCAGGACTTTGGGAGGCTGAGGTGGGCAGATCACTTGAAGTCGGGAGTTCGAGACCAGTCTGACTAACATGGAGAAACCCCATCTCTACTAAAAATACAAAATTAGCCTGGCATGGTGGTGCATGCCTGTAATCCCAGCTACTCGGGAGACTGAGTCAGGAGAATCGCTTGAACCCGGGAGGTGGAGGTTGCGGTGAGCCGAGATTGCCCCATTGCACTCCAGCCTGGGCAACGAGCAAAACTCCATCTCAAAAAAAAAGAAACAAAGAAATACATGTTCTTAGTGTACACATTTTAGGAAATTTCTTATTACTGTTCTGTTTGATTTAATGTGTGTGATATTTTCAGAGAAACATAAGAATTTATATAGTGTATACATTAAAAATATAAGTTGACATCACAGACTTAACTCATGACGAATTTTTTTCTGAAAGCACCTGCAGAAATCGGTGTTCTTTCTCATTTCTAAAACACTCAGAGGCTGCTGGGCTCAATGGTTCACGCCTGTAGTCCCAGCACTTTGGGAGGCTGAGGTGGGTGGATCACAAGGTCAGGAGTTCGAAACCAGCCTGGCCAACATGGTGAAACCCTGTCTGTACTAAAAATACAAAAATTAGCCGGGCGTGGTGGCAGGTGTCTATAATCCCAGCTACTCAGAGGCTGAGGCAGAGAATCGCTTGAACCCGGGAGGCAGAGGTTGCAGTGAGCCGAGATCACACCATTGCACTCCAGCCTGGGTGACAGAGGGAGACTTCATCTCAAAACAAGCAAACAACTCAGAGGCCACTGGGGAGAGGAGGCTTTTTGGATTCCCAGTAGTGCATAAGACTTAGATTTGATTACAGTAGTAATTTAAGCGTAATCCACTTTAAGGTGATGATCCAGAGATACTTCATAACAATGCAGAAACTTAAAAGCTCCCAGCAGCCAGAAAGGAAGGAAAACCGGAATTATGGTGGGGCAGGGCAACCACTTGGGGGGTCGCTGTGGGAGGGGACAGCCACAGGTTGGGCAGCCACAGGCCACTGTGAGCCAAGTGCCTGGGACAGGAACTCTAGGAGTGATTGGTTCCTGGTAACCAGGTGACCTAGGAGGCCTGGTTAGTAGGCACAGGGGCAGTCAGTGGCACAAGGAGGAGGAGCACCGGCCTCCTACAGCGCTTTCTTCCTGTGTGGTTGTGCTTCTCTGTGCTTGTTGGGCTCCACCCATTTCAAATAAGCCAGCAGAGGGGCAAGTTATCTGAGCAGGAGGAGGGAAGGAGCTGAGGCAATCCCAGCACTTTGGGAGGCCCAGGCGGACGGATCACCTGAGATCAGGAGTTTAAGACCAGCCTGACCAATATGGTGAAACCCCATCTCTACTAAAAATGCAAAAAATTACCTGGGTGTGGTGGCGCACTGCGGACGGCAAGCCACCCAGGTGCTGAGGCAAGGGACCGAAGGCACAAGCTGTTCCAGTGTAATAAAGAAAATACATAGAATAAGAATAGTTATACTAGAAATAGATTATAGATATGATTATACATGAATATCATTAGTCATTAGTTTGTAGTATTACTCTTTATTCCAATATTATAATAATCTTTGTTCTACAGTTATAACCTAGGAAAAACCAGACATACAGAAATAGGAGCTGAAGGGACACGGTGAGAAGTGACCAGAAGGCAAGTGTGAGCCCTCTGTCATGCCTGGACAGGGCCACTAGAGGGCTCCCTGGTCTAGCAGTAGCATCAGTTCCTGGGGAAGGCACCTGTTACTTAGCAGACCAGGAAAGGGAGTCTGCCTTTCCCCAGGGAATTTAGAGACGACTCTGCTCTACCACCTCTTGTGGAAGGCCTGACTTCAGTCACACCTGTCCGCAGCTATCCGGAGGCCTGACCGTCTCCCTCTGATGCTGTGCTTCAGCAGTCACGCTCCTGGTCCGCTTTCATATTCCGCCCTGTACACCTGGCTCCACCTTCTAGATACCAGTAGTAGAATTAGTGAAAGTACTAAAGTCTGAAATGCATAGAAGAAATAATGACAAGAGAGCTGTCCTCTCTCTCCGCCTGGGCTACCAAACAGGGAAGGGCCCCCTGTCCAGTGGACACGTGACTCACGTGACCTTACCTGTCATTGGAGATGGCTCACACTCCTTACCCTGCCCCCTTGTCTTGTATCCAATAAATAACAGCGCAGCCAGGCATTCGGGACCACTACCGGTCTCTGCATTTAGGTGGTGGTAGTCCCCCGGGCCCTGCTGTCTTTTCTTCTATTTCTTTGTCTTGTGTCTTTATTTCTACCATCTCTCCTCTCCACACAGGAGGAGAAAAATCCACAGACCCAGTAGGGCTGGACCCTACCGTGCACGCCTGTAATCCCAGCTACTGGGGAGGCTGAGGCAGGAGAATCGCTTGAACCCGGGAAGCGGAGGTTGCAGTAAGCCAAGATTGCACCTTTGCACTCCAGCCTGGGCAACAGAGTGAGACTTTGTCTCAAAACACAAAAACAAACAAAACACTTTGTTTTTAGCCCTTCTACTAAGGGTCTTTACTCCTCATCCTAAGTCTTCAACAAGGGTTCTCCACTCTGCATGGTAGGAACTCACATTTACCGGCCGTGTGTCAGCTTTGGGAATTGTTTAGCTTATAGATTCCCATCAATTAATTGTTCCTTGCCAGGCTTGGTGAGTTTCACCTTATACATGCCAGATTAGTATTCATGAGAAGTCTCCAGGGGACTCGTATGCGGATTTCTGGAGCTCTCTTTACATAGCTTCTTCCTCTTCAATACTCTGCCTCACAAATTGCAAACTGCCTTAGCCATCCCCACCTCCAGTCTTTCCTCAACTTAGCAAGATCTCTTGGGCTCTGTTTGGATTCCTTACACAACAACTCAAAAATTGCCTTCAGGCAAAGAACTGGGGTGATTGTAGGGCTCACCGTCTCTGTTTTCCTCCCCTCAGAGATCACACTTTACACTACCTCCAGTCCTAATATCTGAATACAGTTGTTTCATGTATTTTGTCAGTTTTCTAGTTGTCTATGGCAGAAGGGGAGCATCTGTCTCAATCACTCTTTCACTGTCAGAACAGAAGTTACTGATTTGTTCTTAACACTAGTTTATTCTGAATTAATGTGTGCTTTAAAACTCAAAAACACTTGTGTTAAAAGAGCTGCTCTGTCTGCTAAGTGCTATGATAGCAATACTACAAAGGCTTTTAGGAAAAGATACTCAAGTTGAGTCTTTAAGTATCTCTAACTTTACAAGGCCTGTGGTTTGGCTCTGTGTCTCTACCCAAATCTCACGTTGAATTGTAATCCCCAATGTTGGAGGACGGGCCTACTGGGAGGTGTTTGGATCAGGGGGGTGGACTTCTCCCTTGCTGTTCTCATGATAGTAAGTTCTCACGAGATCTGGTTGTTTAAAAACGTGTAGCACTTCCCCCTTTGCTCTCTCTTCCGCCAGCTTTGTGAAGATGTGCTTGCTTCCCCTTTGCTTTCCACCATGATTGTCAGTTTCCTGAGGCGTCTGCAGAAGCAGAAGCCAATCCAGCCCACAGAACCATAAACTGATTAAATATCTTTTCCTTACAGATTATCCAGTCTAACTAATACAGAAAACTGGTACTAGAGAGGTGGGGCATTGCTATAAAGATATCTGAAAATGTGGAAGTGACTTTGGAACTGGTTAACAGGCAGAAGTTGGAAGAGTCTGGAGGGCTCAGAAGAAGACAGGAAGATAAGGAAAAGTTTGGAACTTCCTCGAGACTTGCTGAACGGTTGTAACCAAAATGCTGATAGTGATATGGAGAATGAAGTCTAGGCTGAGGAGTTCTCAGATGGAGATGAGGACCTTATTGGGAACTAGAGTAAAGGTCACTCTTGCTGTGCTTTAGCAAAGAGACTGGTGGCATTGTGCCCCTACTGTAGGGATTTGTTGAACTTTGAACTTGAGAGAGATGATTTAGGGTATCTGGCAGAAAATATTTCTAAGTAGCAAAGCATCAAGATGTGGCCTGGCTCCTTCTAACAGTATATGTTCATATTTGTGAGGAAAGAGATTATCTGAAACTGGAACTTACATTTAAAAGGGAAACGAAGTATTAAAGTTTGGAAATGTGCAGCCTGGCCATGTGTTAGAAAAGAAAAACCCATTTTCTGGGGAGGAATTCAATCTAACTGCAAACATTTGTGTAAGTAAAAGGAGCCATGTTAATAGCCAAGACAATGGGAAAAATGCCCCCAAGGCATTTCAGAGACCTTCGTGGCAGCCCCTCTCATCACAGGTCTGGAGGCCTAGAAGGGAAAAATAGTTTTGTGGGTCAGGCTCAGGGCCCTGCTATTCTGTGCAGCCTTGGGACTCTGCTCCCTGTGTTTTAGCTGCTCCAGCTCCAGCCATGGCTAAAAGGACTCCAGATATGTTTCAGGTTGCTGCTCCAGAGGGTGTAAGACACAAGCCTTGAAGGCTTCCAGATGGTGTTAAGCCTGCAAGTTCTCAGAGGGCAAGAGTTGAGGCTTGGGAGTCTCCACCTAGATTTCAGAGGATGTATGGAAACAACTGGATATCCAGGCAGAAATTTGCTGCAGGGGTGGAGCCTTTGTGGAGAACCTCTACTAGGGTACTGTGGAAGGGAAATATGGGGTTGAAGTTCCCACACAGAGTCTCCACTGGGGCACTGCCAAGTGGAGCTGTGAGAAGAGGGCCACTGTCCTCCAGACCCCAGAATGGTAGCTCCATCAACAGCTTGCACTGTGTGCCTGGAAAAGCTGCAGGCACTCAACACCAGCCTATGAGAGCAGCCTTAGGTGCTGAGCCCTGCAGAGCCCCCGGCAGCAGAACTGTCCAAGACCTTGGGCGCCTACCCCTTGCATCAGTGTGACCTGGATGTGAGACATGGAATCAAAGGAGATTATTTTGGAGCTTTAAGATTTAATGACTCCCCCGCTGGGTTTCGGACATGCGTGGGGCCTGTAACCCCTTTGTTTTGGCCAATTTCTCCCTTTTGGAACAGGAGCATTTACCCTTATTGTATCCTAGAAGTAACTAACTTGCTTTTGATTTTACAGGCTCATAGCAGAAGGGACTGCCTTATCTCAGATGAAACTTTGGACTTGGACTTTTGAGTTAATGCTGAAATGAGTTAAGGCTTTAGGATACTGTTAGGAAAGCATAATTGTGTTTTGAAATGTGAGGACATGATATTTGGGATGGGCCAGGAGCAGAATGATGTGGTTTGGCTCTGTGTCCCCACCCAAATTTCATGTCAAATTGTAATCCTCAATGTTGGAGGAGGGGCCTGGTGGGAAAGTGATTGGATCATGGGGGCAGACTTCTCCTTTGCTGTTCTCATGATGAGTGAGTTCTCATGATATTTGGTTGTTTTTTTGTTTTTTTGTTTGTTTGGTTTTTTGGTTTTTTTTTTGAGATGGAGTCTTGCTCTGTCGCCCAGGCTGGAGTGTAATGGCGCGATCTTGACTCACTGCAAGCTCCGCCCACGGGTTCATGCTATTCTTCTGCCTCAGCCTCCTGAGTAGCTGGGACTACAGGTGCCCGCCACTGCGCCCGGCTAGTTTTTTTTTTTATTTTTAGTAGAGACGGGGTTTCACCGTGTTAGCCAGGATGGTCTCGATCTCCTGACCCCGTGATCCACCCGCCTCGGCCTCCCAAAGTCCTGGGATTACAGGTGTGAGCCACCACGCCCGGCCGATATTTGGTTGTTTAGAAGTGTATAGCAGTTCCCCCTTTGCTCTCTCTCCTACCAGCCATGTGAAGATGTGCTTGCTTCCCCTTTGCCTTCTGCCATGATTGTAAGTTTCATGAGGCCATCCCAGAAGCAGAAGCCTGTAAAGCCCACAGAACCGTGAGTTGATTAAACCTCTTTTCTTTATAAATTATCCAGTCTCAGGTAGTTCTTTTTTTTTTTTTTTTTTTTTTTTTGAGATGGAGCCTCACTCTGTTGCCCAGGCTGGAGTGCGGTGGCGCGATCTCGGCTCACTGCAAGCTTCTTGGTTCACGCCATTCTCCTGCCTCAGCCTCCCGAGTAGCTGGGACCACAGGCGCCGCCACCAGGCCGGCTAATTTTTTGTATTTTTAGTAGAGACGGGGTTTCACCATGTTAGCCAGGATGGTCTCCATCTCCTGACCTCGTGATCCACCCGCCTCGGCCTCCCAAAGTGCTGGGATTACAGGCATGAGCCACCGCGCCTGGCCTCAAGTAGTTCTTTATAGCAATGCAAGAACGGATTAATACACAAAGCCAGGTCAGAACTCCTGATCTTCCCCTGAAACCTGCCCCTGCAAGTCTTCCCCCATCTCAGCTAATGGCAACTTCATCCTTAGTGTTTCTCAGACCCAAAACTTTGACATCATAGTTGTCTCCTCTTTTTCTCTTTTATCTCCCATTCATTCCATTAGGAGATCCTATCTGACCTTTAAGCTATATCCAGAATTCAACTATGTCTTGCCACCTCTACTGCTACCACCCTTGTCCAGGTCACCAGCATTTCTAGCTTGGATTTTTGCAACAGTCTTCCAACAAGTGTCCTTTCTTCTACCCTTGTCTTCTTACAATCTATTCTCAACCCAGTGGCTTTTTAATACATAATCCTTTTAATATGTAACGTTTAGGCTGGGTGTGGTGGCTCACGCCTGTAATCCCAACACTTTGGGAGGCTGAGGCAGGCACATCACCTGAGGTCAGGAGTTCAAGACCAGCCCAACCAACATGGAGAAACCCCATCTCTACTAAAAATACAAAATTAACCAGACATGATGCCTTATGCCTGTAATCCCAGCTGCTGGGGAGGCTGAGGCAGGACAATTCCTTGAACCCAGGAGGCGGAGGTTGTGGTGAGCTGAGATTGAGCCATTGCACTCCAGCCTGGAAGACAAGAGTGAAACTCTGTCTCCAAAAAAAAAAAAAAAAAAAAGTAAAGTAACATTTAATATATTTAATATGACTTATTTAATATGTAACTTCTCTGTTCAAACCCTCCAATAACTCCTCATCTCACTATCTCACTTAGAGTAAAACCTTGCAGTGGCTCACAGGGCCCCCCCTAACTTTCTCATTTTGACTTTTTTTTCCTTTAAAGACAGGGTCTTGCTCTTTGCCCAGGCTAGACTGCAGTGATGTGATCATAGCTCACTGTAAACTTGAACTCCCAGGGTCAAGCAATCTCCCACCTTAGCCTCTTGGGTAGCTAGTACTACAAGAGTGTGCCACCATACCTAGCTGATTAGAACAAAGAATTGTAGAGATAGGTTCATGCTATGTTGCCCAGGCTGGTCTTGAACTCCTGGACACAAGTGATCCTCCTGCCTCAGCCTCCCAAAGTGCAGGAATTACAGGTGTGATTCACCGTGCCCAGTCTCACTTTGAATTTTTTTTGGTGGGGGAATGAAGTCTTGCTCTGTCGCCCAGGCTGGAGTGCAATGGCACAATCTTGGCCTACTGCAACCTCCACCTCTGAGGTTCAAGTGATTCTCCTGCCTCAGCCTCCAAAGTAGCTGGGATTACAGGTATCTGCCACCATGTCCAGCTAATATTTAGTAGAGATGGGGTTTCAGCACGTTGGCCTTGTTGGTCTCGAGCTCTTGACCTCAAGTGACGTACCTGCCTCGGCCTCCCAAAGTGCTGGGATTACAGGTGAGAGCCACCACGCCTAACTTCACTTTGACTTTTATTCTCTCACTTGTTCACTGTCTTCAGGCCATCTGGCCTTTTTCTACTTCCTGGCACATTTGAAATATGCCTCTGCCCCAGGGCCTTTGCCCTTATTCTTAACTTTTCTCTTAATATTTTCCTCCAAATACTCACATGGCTTGCTCCTTCACTTTCTTCAAGTCTTCACTCAAATGTCCCCTTTCATGGAGGCCTCCCTGACTACCGGTGATATTGTGATTTATAAAAAAATATGTGTGTGTATATATATATATATATATGTATTTAATTTTCTGGCTTAGTTTTCTCTTGCTTATAACAGAATACCTGAAACAAGGTATATAAAGAGAAAGGAATTTATTTTTTACAGTTTTGGAGGCTGAGAAGTCCAAGGTTGAGAGGCTGCTCCTGGTAAGGGCCTTCTTGCTGTGGGGACTCCAGAAATTTTTTTTTCTTTTTCTTTCTTCGTTTTCTTTGCACTGTCACACAGGCTGGAGTGCGGTGGAGCGATCTCAGCTCATTGCAAGCTCCACCTCCCGGGGTCAAGCAATTCTCCTGTATTAGCCTCCTGAGTCGCTGGGACTACAGGTGCGTGCGACCACGCCTGGCTAGTTTTTGTGTTTTTAGTAGAGACAGGGTTTTGCCATGTTGGCCGGGCTGGTCTTGAACCCCTGACCTCAGGCGATCTGCCTGCCTCAGCCTCCCAAAGTACTGGGATTACAGGTGTGAGCTACCACGCCCTGCCGACTCTGCAGAATCTTGAGCAGTGCAGGAAATCACATGGCAAATGGGCCAAGTGTCCCAGCTCAGGTCTGTCTTGCTCTTCTCATAGAATCATCAGTCTGATTCCCATAATAAGTCATTAATCTGTTAACCCATTAATCCATGAGTAGACTAATCCATTCATGAGGGCAGAGCCTCACGACCTGATCACCCTTAAAGTTCCCCCATCTTGCCATACTGCCACATTGGGGGTTAGGGTTTTATTTTCTAATTTATTTTTTATTAAAAAAAACACTTTTTTTGGAACAGAGTCTCACTCACTCTGTTGCACAGGCTGGAGTGCAGTGCCGCGATCTCAGCTCACTGCAACCTCCACCTCCTGGGTTCAAGTGATTCTCATGCCTCAGCCTCCTGAGTAGCTGGGATTACAGGCATGTGCCACCACGCCCAGATAATTTTTGTATTTTTAGTAGAGATGAGGTTTCACCATGCTGGCCAGGCTGGTCTCAAACTCCTGACCTCAAGTGATCCACCTGCCTTGGCCCCCCAAAGTGCTGGGATTATAGGCATGGGCCACTGCGCCCAGCCAGGGATTAAGTTTCAACATGAGTTTCTGAAGGGACAAACATTCAAACCATAGCAATATTTGTCTCCAGTCCTTTGGCACAGAGTTCCTAAAACCCTTTAATCTCCTGAGTAATCAGGGCATTAGGAGACTCTTTTGTTCTGATATTTGGTCTTTGATCTTGGTTCCTGACACAGAGATCCTAATCACTTGGAATTTCCTGGGTAATAGGAGCATCTTTTGTTCTCACGGGGCACCTCTTGATGGGCTCCTGGATAGGGCTGGTCACCAGAAAGACCAAGCCATGATTAGAAGCTTGGAACTTTCAGCTCCACTCCCCTCCTCCACGAAGGGGAGAGGGGCTGGAACCTGAGTTAATAATTGGTCGTGCCTATGTGCTGAAGCCTCCACGAGAATCCCTGAACTGTGGGGTCTGACGAGCTTCCAGGCTGCCGAGCACACGGAGGTGCTGGAAGGATGACGCACCCTGGAGAGGGCACAGGAGCCCCTCCTCTTCCCTCATACCTGGCCCGATGCGTCTCTCCCATCTGGCTGTTCCTCTGTATCCTTTGTAATAGCCTTTCTAATAAACAGGTGAACATAAGTAACGTGATTTTCTGAGTTCTGTGATCCATCCTAGCAAATTATCAAATCCAAGGAGGGCACCATGGGAACTCCAGTGTATAGCCTGTCAGTCAGGAGCACGGTTCACAGCCTGGGGCTTGTGACTGGCATCTAAAGTAGGGGCAGTCTTGTGGGACTAAGTCCTTAAGCTGTGGGATCTGACTAACTCCAGGTACATAGTGTCAGAATTGAGTTAAATTGTACATCACCTAGATCACGAGGTCAGGAGATCGAGACCATCCTGGCTAACACGGTGAAACCCCGTCTCTACTAAAAAAATACAAAAAACTAGCCGGGCGCAGTGGCGGGCGCCTGTAGTCCCAGCTACTCCGGAGGCTGAGGCAGGAGAATGGCGTGAACCCAGGAGGCGGAGCTTGCAGTGAGCTGAGATCCGGCCACTGCACTCCAGCCTGGGCGGCAGAGCGAGACTCCGTCTCAAAAAAAAAAAAAAAAAAAAAATTGTACATCACCCAACTGGTGTTGGAGAATTGGTCGGTGTGGGGAAAACTCCACACACATTTTAGCAACCGGAGAGAAAGTATTCTATGACAAGTATGACTGCAGAAGAGAAAGCATTTGGTTTTTCCTATTATACACCACTCCATTTAAAATCGCAGTAACCCCCACACCCGCTCTGGTACTCCCAGCCTTCTTCCCTGCTGGATTATTCTCAGTAGCACTTCTCTTGTCATCTAGTGTAGAATTTACTTGTTTGCTCACTTCATTGTTCCTCCCCTCCCACCACCATCACCACCACTAGAAGGGAAGCTCTACAAGTGAGGAAGTTTGCCTGTTTTTTATTTTTATTATTTTTTGTAAAAACAGAGTTTCACTCTGTTACCTAGGCTGGTCTCCAGTTCCTAGCCTTAAGCAATCCTCCTGCCTCAGCCTCCCAAAGTACTAGGATTACAGGCATGAGCCACTGCACATGGCCAGTTTTGTCTGTTTGATTCACTGATGCCCAGCACCTAGATTAGTGGCTGGCACAGTCACCTTTAGTAAACGTATCGTGAATAAATGAATGCAGAAGCAGTGGCAGGGGTAGGCTAGTTAGTGGAGGATGGCCACTTCCGGATGAGGGAATAGCATGGAAAAGCACTAAAGGCAGAGGACTGTGACATGATCAGGAAATGGACATTAGATGAATATAGCTGGAATGAGGGGCATGGAGAAAGGTGGCAAGAGACAGGGGCTGGGCTGAGGTGTTTGAACTTCAGCCTAAAGGCAACAAGGAATCATTGAAAGGTTTCAAGCTGGCAGAAGGGGGTTAGAGTGGTGGTGAAATCTGATGTTAGTAATTCAGAAAGATCATTTGCAGAAGACATCAGTTTAGAGGTGAAGAGGCCAGCCCCAAGGCAGCCATTTGTTTCTAATCTTAGTAACTCTGATGATCAGTGATGAGGACCTGAATTAAGTCAGTGGCCAGAGCCATTGAGAGGAAAGGGGATGGATTTGAGAGGTATTTAAGAAGTAAAATCTTTATGACTTGGCAAACAAATTGGCTGTGAGGTATGAGGCAGAGCAAGAGGCTAGGATGACAACCAGACTTCTTGCTTGGGTGACTTGAGGGATGTGATGGCATTCCCTGAACTCCGACGTGAAGCAATCGTGCTGCCTTGCCAGCCGTGTTCCTGTTACTGGGCCATGAGGGCCCAGTGGTGATGGGCACAAAGCTGAAGTCATTCGTCAGGATTCACCACGTGTGCAAGCCCAGCTGGTGACAGGAAGCCTGACCTGAGCTCCATTAGTCAGCAGCCTCTCCTTCACTGGGAAAGACCAGACCTATCATATAAACATGGCTTTATTTGTTAGCCAGGGCTTTGCGGCTCCTTGCCACCTTGACTGCCCTATGAAGCAACCAGAGAAGGAAATTACGCGTGGCTTTCCTTAAAGAGAAGTTCAGATGTCTCTAAGGTTATAAAGATACAGGCAGCAGGGATCGTCACCACCATCGTCTGCCATGACAACTCATATGTCTGGAAAGGACAGGCCCTTGAGGTGCCTCTCCATGCCTCTGCCTGCTTGAGATCTTTTCTCTTAATTGAATGATGAAGGGAGTGATGAAGAGGACCCTTTGCTAACCAGCCCGGTGAACACCGAAGTCAATGATCACAGTAGTCAGATCACCCTTACTACTAAGTTCAAGCTATCTGAAGTCCCTTCCGGGATGGGAACGGGGCGGCGTCCCTTCTGGGATGGCAACGGGGCGGCGTCCCTTCCGGGATGGGAATGGCACAGGCTGCAGGATGTGGAGCCCAAGGGCAGCACCCAAGAAAACAGTCTGAAGCATCTTTCACCTATCGGAGGGACCCGGCCCGATGGGTCACAATTGGGTCTGAAGCAAAAGACTATAAGCAGAGGTAGCGAGAGGGACTAGGTGAATTCAGTAGAGTGGATGGGAAGCATCCTGGAAAGGTTCCCTGAGTGTCTCGGGAAGGAGAAGCAGAGCCTTCCTGTAAGTATGAAGAGAGCTGTGAAAGCAACACACTTAAACCCAAGCAGCTTATAGAACAATGGCCCTGCAGCTTGTGGAATGGAGGTGGCAGGGAATAGCAATAATGAGGCTTAGGATGTAAGAACATGCACTGTGGGAGGCAGAAGATTTGCATTCATTCATCTTAAAAGCCTTTATCAAGTATCTGCATGCACAGGAAATAATAGGTAGCAATACAAGATTGTCACATGAACAAATAAACAGCTCATTATAGGCTGGTGCAGCTGGAGGTGGCTTTCAATGCAGATATAATTCTAATGGAGTGTTATACCTAATTAGAGGAGTAACGTGTATGATTTTTGAAATCATGATGCTAAAGATGAGAAGTTTGAGTTATGTATGCATTATGTGATGTTAAGACTTATATCCCAGGATTCTGAAATAGCTAAGTTTCTTGGTCATCAACTGACCCTACTACGAATTTCAGTGACTGAATCAAGTCAGGAGGCCCACTTTCTTTTTTTTTTTTTTTTTTTTTTTTTTTTTTTTTTTTTTTTTTTTTTTTGAGACGGAGTCTCGCTCTGTCGCCCAGGCTGGAGTGCAGTGGCCGGATCTCAGCTCACTGCAACCTCCGCCTCCCGGGTTCACGCCATTCTCCGGCCTCAGCCTCCCGAGTAGCTGGGACTACAGACGCCCGCCACCTCGCCCGGCTAGTTTTTTTTTTGTATTTCTTAATAGAGACGGGGTTTCACCCTGTTAGCCAGGATGGTCTCGATCTCCTGACCTCGTGATCCGCCCGTCTCGGCCTCCAAAGTGCTGGGATTACAGGCTTGAGCCACCGCGCCCGGCCGAGGCCCACTTTCATAACGAACGTCTTTGAAATGATAATCGAAATAACATTTTTGAGCTGAAAAGACCTTCATAGATTCTTTACTTTTGCAGCTCTCTGTACCATTCTTTGTGTTGTTTTTTGTTCATTTGTTTGAGATGGGGTCTCCACCCAGGCTGGAGTGCAGTGGCGTGATCTCAACCAGTCCGGGCTCAGGTGATCCTCCCACCTCAGACTCCCAAGTAGCTGGGACTACAGGCTAGCACCACCATGCCCAGCTAATTTTTATATTTTTGTACAGACAAGTTTTGCCATGTTGCCCAGGCTGGTTGTGAACTCCTGGGCTCAAGGGATCCACCTGCCTCAGCCTCCCAAAGTGCTGGGATTATAGGTGTGAGCCACCATGCCTGGCCTGTACCATTCTTTGAAGGATAGATAGCTGCCTTGAACTATTGAGAAATGATCTGAATTTGTAGACAGAAATGAAGAAAAGAACTTGTCTTGCATGGCCAAGTAGGTCTTGTATAACCTTATCACTCTGAATGGAAACATAGTTCTCTGGGGCGTGTATGTAGAGAGAACATGGGTAGTATTCTGTACTGCTACACAACACCAGCTGGCTTTACTTTTACATATATGACAAACAGCATCAGAGAAATTAGCAAGCCATTCCAAAAGAAACCCCACTGTATATAATATACATTTTCCCCCAAACTGCAATCATATCAGCCTGTTTGAGGACAGCAAAATGCATCTAGGTTACTGGGAAATCTTAGGGTGGCAGTGTTGTTCACTCTCTAAATATATTAGTGTTCCAGATAAAACTATGGTTCCCTTTTTGCTGATATGTTTACAATTTCTTTGAATAGAAAAGAGGAAGTATTACAATATGAGAAAGTTTCCTTAAATAATGACATGGCAAAATGTGTGAAATCTGACAGGAAAAGCAAGCAAATTATTCATGAAGCTTCTCAACTGGGTTTTTCAATGAGATTGGTTTGTTTCAAATAATACATTGTGAAATGTATAATCTAACATACTTAGAGGAGTTGAGATTCAGTGAATTTGACTATTTCTTGAAGACAGCAACCTACCAGAATAACCACAGTTATGAAAACTCATACATTGCTACGGAGCTAATGGATCAGAAACACTGGAGAGTTTTTGCTTCTGAGGAACAGTCCACTTTCACCGCCTGTGTTCAGAACCGCTGCAGAGAGGGAGAACTGAGAACATCTAGCTGCTAACATCCGGCATCATTGGAGCAGAATGTGGCAAGTTGTAAGAGAAAGTGACAAGTTCAATAGTCTAGGTTCTAAAAATATGCCCATTTTGGGCCGGGCACAGTGGCTGACACCCATAATCCCAGCACTTTGGGAGGCTGAGGCTGGTGGATCACAAGGTCAGGAGTTCAAGACCAGCCTGGCCAACATAGTGAAACCCCCATCTCTACTAAAAATACAAAAATTTGCCGGGCGTGGTGGCGCTCGCCTGTAGTCCCAGCTACTTAGGAGGCTGAGGCAGGAGAATTGCTTGAACCTGGGAGATGGGGGTTGCGGTGAGCCGAGATCACACCACTGCACTCCAGCCTGGGCAACAGAGTGAGACTCTGTCTCAAAAGTAAAACAAAAAAAATGCCCATTTTGGGCTTCTCTAGAATAAGCAGATAACGTGTTTTCAACATTTAAATGCTTCTTTTCAGAAAGGAGATTTTATATATATATTATTTGTTTATTTATTTATTTTTATTTATTTATTTTTTTTGAGACAGGGTCTCACTCTGTGACCCAGGCTGGAGTGAATGCAGTGGTGAGATCATAACTCACTGCAGTTTCAAACTCCTGGGCTCAAGTAATCCTTCTGCCTCAGTCTCCCAAGTAGCTGGGAATACAGGTACATGCCCAGCTAATTTTTAATCTTTTTTTTTTTAGAGACAGGATCTTGCTATGTTGCCCAGGCTTGTCTCAAACTCCTGGCCTCAAGCAATCCCACCTTGGCCTCCCAAAGTGCTGGGATTACAGGTGTGAGCCAATGTACCTGGCCAAGACACAGGATCTGATTCACTGACATCCGAGGAGAGTAATGATGGTTTACAGTGTCTGATCCGCTGACATCTGAGGAGATTAGTGATAATTTACAAGACACTTCTTCTTCCCCGCGAGTGGCACTCGCTTTCTTAAATCAATAGCCAACATACGTTTCACCTTAGAGGATTTCACTGTCCCAACGTGTTACTATGGCTGCATAACAAATCACCCGAAAGTGGGGTGGCTTAAAGTACAATCATGCATTACATTGTGTATTGTCTCTCACTGTTTCCATGGTTAGAAATTCAGACCAAGCATAGAAGGGACGGCCGGTTTCTGACCCACGCTGTCAGGGATATCGGCTGGAAAACTCGAAGACTGGGGCCTGGACTCTGAGGGATCATTCACTCAGGATCATGGCAGCAGCTGATGCTTGCTCATGGCTGGGGACTAGCTGAGGATGTCAGCCAGAATTCCTCACTAGACCTTTCTGTGGCCTGGTCTCCTTCCCATGTGATGGCTGAGTTCTAAGGGTAAGCATCCTGAGAGAGAAGGAAAAATAAATAGAGGTTGCTTCATGTTTATGACCTAGCCTTCAAAGTCCCATATTTTGTCACTTGTTGCCAAACTTCAATACTTGAGGCAATCACAAGGCAAGTCCCTGCCTAGATTCAAAGAGACGAAACATAGATCCAGCGTCTCTGTGGGAGGAATGTCAGACTCATCATAGGAAAGGCATGTAGGATGCATTTAGGGATAAATACACAGGCGCAACCATCTTTAGAAAATGCAAGGCTGGGCGTGGTGGCTCGTGTCTGTAGGACCAGGAGTTCAGGACCAGCCTTGGCAACATGGCAAAACCTATCTCCACTAAAAATACAAAAACTTAGCCAGGCATGGTGGTGTGCACCTGTAGTGCTAGCTACTGGGGAGGCTAATGTGGGAGTCACCTGAGTCCAGGAGTTTGAGACTGCAGTGAGGCAAGATCATGCCACTGCACTCCAGCCTGGCCAAGCTAAGTGACACCCTGTCTCAAAAAAACAAAACAAAACAAACAAAACAAAAAAAACCCAATCTGCCACAATGTGTTTCTAGAAAAGTATTGGAGGTTCATCTCATATTGCTACACAATTTGAATTTTAATATATTTTATTATAATATCTGCTCATGTGGAAAATTTAGAAACAGATGAAAAGAATAGTCCAATATAGTCCTACCACCCAAATTAACCATAATTAGAGAAGATTAAAGTTTTCATATAGTCATATATACTATTTTCTGCTGTGGTTTCTTCCATGGCCTGTGTTCCCAATTTTTTTTTTTAAGACAGTCTCACTCTGTCGCCCAGACTAGAGTGCAGTGGAGTGATCTCGGCTCATTACCACCTCCACCTCCCAAGTTCAAGCGATTCTCCTGCCTCAGCCTCCTGAGTAGCTGGGACTACAGGCGCCTGCCACCACCCCTGGCTAATTTTTTATATTTTCTAGTAGAGATGGAGTTTCACCGTGTTGGCCAGGATGGTCTCCATCTCTTGACCTCGTGATCTGCCTGCCTTGGTCTCCTAAAGTGCTGGGATTACAGGCGTGAACCACTGTGCTCGGCCTGTTCCCCAATTTTTAATGAAAAACTTGAAAGAGTAGTACAAAGAAAACCATTTATTCTCCACATAGATTCAGATAATATTAACATTTTATTAATTCAATATTTGCTTTATCTTTTTTTTTGTACTGAACCAACAGAAAGTTCATTTCACATTATCATGATACCACCTGTAAATATTGCAATCACAACATGCATCTCTTAAGAATAAGGACATTATACTGAGTAATCACAACAACATTGTCATCTAAAGAACTAGGCCCAGCACAGTGGCTCACGCCTGTAATCCCAGCAACTTTACGAGGCCAAGGTGGGAGGATCACTTGAGGTCAGGAGTTCAAGACTAGCTTGCGCAACACAGCAACACCACATCTCTACAAAAATAAAAATAAATAAAAGTAATAGTTTCATGATATCTAATAATATAGAATGGGCAATTCAATATTAAAATATCCCCAATTATCCCATGACTTTTTTTTTAATTTTTGGAGCCAGAGTCTCACTCTGTCCCCCAGGCTGGAGTGCAGTGGCATAATCTTGGCTCACTGCAACCTCTGCCTCCCAGGTTCAAGCAATTCTGCTTCAGCCTCCCGAGTTGCTAGGATTACAGGTGCCTGCCACTACACCTGGCTAATTTTTGTATTTTTTGTAGAGACGGGTTTCACTGTGTTGACCAGGCTGGTCTCAAACTCCTGACTTCAAGTGATCTGCCCGCCTCAGCCTCCCAAAATGCTGGAATTATAGGCGTGAGCCACTGCACCCGGCCCCCATGACCATCTTTTATAGATTTTTAAAAAATAATTATCCAATCAAAGTTAGTATCTGGCATGTGGGTATCTTTGGTTAATTTCCTGATCTGGCTCCTGTGCCTTGGTACCTAAATCTGTCAAATAAGGGGTTAGTGAGGAGACCCTTGTCTACCCATGGAGTTCTTGTGAGCATCATATTCACTTTCTTCAGCTGGGACTTACTGAGCACCTTCTGTGTGCTGGACACTGTCTGGAGAGTACTCTTAGGAGCCTTCATTCTAGAGAGATGGTAGAAAAGAACGGACTTTGAAAAGTTAACATCCCTAGGTAAACATAGGGGGTTATCATTTTAGGCTAAAGGATTGAAGCAAATCTTGGGGAAAAAAACCTTTTGTACAAAAGAAAATGGATTTAGATTAAAATTCATTAGTTCTGTGTAGGTGTTTGTTTACAAACTCAATGAAGAGATCGGCAATACTGAGTAGAATGATAATTTTAGAGTTTAGAGTATATCAGAACACTGCAGGAGAGCTTCATCTACTCTTAATTAAATAAAATTACTTACATACATTTTGTCACGTAATACAGGTAAGCACCATGTAATGGCGTTTCAGTCAATGATGGACCTCGTGTATGACAGTGATCCCCTAAGATTATAATGGAGCTGAAAAATGTCTATCACAAATATTTACCATTGTGTTATTATTTCCTTACACTATAACACTGTACAGGTTTGCAGCCTAGGAGCAACAGGCCTGTATTGGTCCATTTTCATACTGCTATGAAGAAATACCCAAGACTGGGTAATTTATAACGAAAAAGAGGTTTAATGGACCCACGGTTTCACATGGCTGGGGAGGCCTCACAATTGTGGTGGAAGGTGAAGGAGGAGGAAAGGCACATCTTACATGGTGGCAGGCAAAGAGAGAATGTGCAGACTTACTATCATGAGAACAGCATGGGAAAAACTCACCCCTATGATTCAATTACCTCCCACCAGGTCCCTCCTATGATACGTGGGGATTATGGGAGCTACAATTCCAGATGAGATTTGGGTGGGGACACAGCCAAAGCATATCAAGGCCTTACCTGATAGCCTAGGTGTATAGTAGGCTATACTATATAGATTTGTGTAAGTACACTCAATGATGTTCTCACAATGACAAAATCATCTAACCACACATTTCTCAGAATGCATCCTGAGATGACTGTATGACTGTATTAAATTTTTATTTTCTCAGTTATTATTTTCCTGAAAACTTAGTGAGCAAGAAAACCCTGTAAGAATACAGAGACAGCAAGTCAGAGTTTCGAGCTGGAAGTGGCCTGCGAGATCATCTAATCCAGATTCCACATTTTTTTTTTTTTTGAGATGGAGTTTCGCTCTGTCGCCCAGGCTGGAGTGCAGTGGCCAGATCTCAGCTCACTACAAGCTCCGCCTCCCGGGTTCACGCCATTCTCCTGCCTCAGCCTCCCGAGTAGCTGGGACTGCAGGCGCCCGCCACCTCGCCCGGCTAGTTTTTTGTATTTTTAGTAGAGATGGGGTTTCACCATATTAACCAGGATGGTCTCGATCTCCTGACCTCGTGATCCGCCCGTCTCGGCCTCCCAAAGTGCTGGGATTACAGGCTTGAGCCACCGCGCCCGGCCTCAGATTCCACATTTTTACAGATGATCTGATCAGTGACCATTTTACAGGAATTTGCATGAAACATAAGGCTCTAGACACACATGGTTTAGACAAGACAATCAGAATCTTGTGTTATCCTGATCTTTGTTCTTCATCTTCCAGTTACATGGATTTTCTTTACTGTCTTGTGAGAGCTGAAATAATAGTATCACCTTTGTGGAATGGTGACTGCCAGTTTTGGATCAATCTTAGGCCACTGGAAGGTTGGTGCATCTTTTCCAGCAATACGGGCTGAACTCAAGCAAAGCTGAGTCTAAGATCAGTTTGAACCCTTTCCCCTGGAACAGTTGGCAGGCCTTGCCTGTTTCTGTCCTTGGCTTTCAACTGCTGGGCAACGTGTTTGGGGAGCGTGTGCCAATACTTGGGTTTTTATTCTTCTGGTTTAATAGTTGTTACTGCTGTTGGCTCTCAGGGAAATTCAGGACAAGCTCCTTCTGTAGCTTTAGGGTTGAACTGATTGGCAAGACAGTCTGTCCAGTTGAGGACAAACTGGAGTCATTTGTTCATTCATGTGCCGGCATCCTTGTGCTCAGAAACAGTTGTTTTAAGGATGGCAAAATGGCAGACTTCAGGATTTATGATAATACTGAATGGCTATCCTCTAGGGTACCGTTGAGTCTTAGCAGAGTCCCAAGCTCTATGCTTACCCTGAGTTTTAGGTTTCTTTGTTATTGTTTGTTTGTTTGTTTGTTTGAGACGGAGTCTCACTCTGTTGCCCGGGCTAGAGTGCAGTGGCGCAACCTCGGCTCACTGCAACCTTCACCTCCTGGGTTCAAACGATTCTCCTGCGTCAGCCTCCTCAGTAGCTGGGATTACAGGTGCCCGCCACCACGCCCAGCTAATTTTTGTATTTTTAGTAGAGACAGTTTTTACCACGTTGGTCAGGCTGGTCTTGAACTCCTGACCTCAGGTGACTCACCTACTTTGGCCTCCCAAAGTGCTGGGATATAGGCATGAGCCACTGCGCCCCACCAATTTCTTTGTTGGTTTTTTGTTTGTTTGTTTGTTTTTGAGACGGAGTCTTGCTCTGTCACCCAGAGCTGGAGTGCAGTTCAAGCGATTCTCCTGCCTCAGCCTCCCGAGTAGCTGGGACTACAGGCGCCCGCCACCATGCCTGGCTAACTTTCCATATTTTTTTACTAGAGGCGGAGTATCACTGTGTTAGCCTGGATGGCCTCAATCACCCGACTTCGTGATCCACCCACCTTAGCCTCCCAAAGTGCTGGGATTACAGGCGTAAGCCACTGCACCCCGCCCACTTTATTACTGAGGTTATTCTGTAGGTTTTCTGAAAATAAACAATCAGCATCTAGGTCCAAATTTACAGTTTTTAATGACATTCCAAAATTCGTCAATGAATAAAACAATAGCTAGGAATGTCATGTTAATTATTTAAATACATTGGAATCTGCCAATGTTCCCTTAAGCCTCCCTCCAAAGGAGGCCTGAAGTTGAGCGTATGACAAGAAAATATCTAGTAGAGTACAGCAAACTTAGTATTACACCAAAAGTCTAGGAAAGTATTACAATCTGACCATTGGGAACCTCAGAGAATTGTGGTGTGGACATGCCCTTCTAAATTGTGGCTCAAGTACGGTCAAATCCTTTTCCTAGGTTTTCTTCAAAGTGGCTGAGACTGGCAATAATTTCTTTTTTAAAACAAAATTTGTAGAGATAGGGCCTCACTATGTTTCCCAGGCTGGTCTTGAACTCTTGAACTCCTGGGCTCAAGTGATTTTCCTGCCTCAGCCTCCCAAAGTGCTGGGATTACAGATATGAGCCACTGCACCTGGCCAAAAGTCAACAGTTTCTAAAAAGAAGTTGCTGAATACTGTTGAGGAATAAAAGGTGAATTAAATATGGAGAAAAAAAGGAAGCATAACACCAGCATGCTGGAATGCACCTGTAGCCGCAGCTGCTCAGGAGGCTGAGGAGGGAGGATCACTTGAGCCTAGGAGTTCAAGCTTGCAGTAAGCTATGATTGCACCACTGTACTCCAGCCTGGGCAACGGAGTGAGACCCTGCCTCAAAAAAAAAAAAAAAAGAAGAAAAGCATAACATTATTTATTCTAGTCATTCATTCAACAGATATTCATTGAATACCTAATATGTGCTGGATATATGAACTGTGAACAGAACTTTATAGAAGGTTTATAGTTTTTAATATCCTATGTCTGATTAAAGAGGAAAACAACTGGCCGGGCGCGGCGGCTCACGCCTGTCATCCCAGCACTTTGGGAGGCCGAGGCGGGCGGATCATGAGGTCAGGAGATCGAGACCATCCTGGCTAACACGGTGAAAACCCGTCTCTACTAAAAATACAAAAATTAGCCAGGCGTGGTGGCGGTGCCTGTGGTCCCAGCTACTCGGAAGGCTGAGGGGGGAGAATGGCGAGAACCCAGGAGGTGGAGCTTGCAGTGAGCCCAGATCGCTCCACTGCACTCCAGCCTGGGTGACAGAGCGAGACTCTGTCTCAATAAAAAAAAAGTGGGGGCTGGGGAACAACTTGCAAACTGCAGGGAGACACAAAATAAATAAAAATGTTTAAATCACCTGTGCAAAATACAAAACACACTAAAGAAAATCTGAAATGATCATCTGTGGTCCCTGTTTTCATAGAGCTTCCACTCTGGTGGTAGAAGTGGTACTTGGGGATTGGGCACAGTGGCTCACGCCTATAATTCCAGCACTTTGGGAGGCCGAGGCAGGCAGATCACTTGAGGCTAGGAGTTCGAGACCAGCCTGGGCAATAAGGCAAAATCCTGTCTCTACTAAAAATACAAAAATTAGCCAGATGTGGTAACATACGACTGTGGTCCCAGCTACTCAGGAGGCTGAGGTGGGAGACTCGCCTGAGCCTGGGAGGTCAAAGCTGCAGTGAGCCAAGATCACACATTGCCCTCCAACGTGTGCGACAGAGCAAGACCCTGTCTCAACAAGATGTAGTGGTACTTGGGAAGCCAGACAGTAAACGAAGATAAACTGGTGCTATGAAGAGAAAGCAAGGTAAGAGGATAAAGACCACCGTAGGTAGGGTGGTCAGGGAACCTCTTTGACGAAGCCTATGGGGCTCATTCTGTCCGTTTCTAGTCCCAAAGGGCTGGCCGAGCTCTGCCAGCACCTGTCTTACCAGGTCTCAGCAGTTCCCACAGGAAGGCTCCTCCACACAGAACCTGGCTTTCCTGACAACTTGGATCTTTGTAGCTAAGGACCAGGCCTCTGTGGTTGACCTGAGACTTGCCTCTTTGTTCTAGTTTCTGGTCCAGGAGTGTGTAATAGTCTCCTAAGGCTGCTGTAACAAAACACCACAAACAATGTGCCTTCAAACATCAGAAATGTATTATCTCAATTCTGGAGGCTCAAAGTCTGAAATCAAGGTGTCTTCAGGGCCTGGCTTCTGCCAACGCCTCTAGGGAAGCATCCTTCCTTGCCTCGCCCAGCTTCGGGTAGCCCCAGACATTCCTTGACTTGTGGCCGCATCACTCCAACCTCCACCACCGTTGACGTGGCCATCTCCTCTCCATGTCTCTGTTTTCCCTTCTCATTGGATTAGGACCCACCCTATTCCAGCATGACGACTTAACTAATTGCACTTGCAATGACTCTATTTCCGATAAAGGTCACATTCTGAGACCGGGGGCTAGGACTTCAACATACCTTTTTGAGGAACACAGTTCAGCCCATAACAGAGACCAAGGGTCGAAGCCCAAGGGCTAGGGTGATTTCTAAAATGATGACATAAGGACACATACTGAGGGTGTCTTGGTGCCTCCATTTCAGACCAACTATATGACAACAGTTAAACTGAGTAAAAAGCACAATATTCCTACAATATGAATTGCACTCATTCTGTAATAAAAGGAACATTAAGTCATACCTTTGTTTTATTACTAACTGTATATTGTTTGGTAGTAAACAAGTCGACATGACTTTAGAGAAATAAGGTATACCTGTTTAATATTTTTCAATTTGGAGTGGTCATAAGAATAGCTAATACTTCCTGAGTACTTGCTAGGTGACAAGTACTGCTTTGTTTTACACGTTTACTCATTTAATTTTCACAATAATCCTAGGAGGATGAAACTACTGTCTTTTTGCATTTTACAAATGAAGAAACTGAGACATAGAGTGGTCAAGTACCTTGTCCAAAGCTGCTCGACTAGGAAGAGACAGAGCCAGGAGAGCAATGAAGTGTTAATAGCTTTACAAATCCCTGTAATTGTCATCTGTTTCTATATTGGGTGGATTTGGGGTTTTGTTTGTTTGTTTGTTTGTTTGTTTTGAGATGGAGTTTCACTCTTGTTGCCCAGGCTGGAGGGCAGTGACAAAATCTCTACTCACTGCAACCTCCGCCTCCTGGGTTCAAGAAATTCTCCTGCCTCAGCCTCCCGAGTAGCTGGGATTACAGGAGCGCGCCACCACGCCCAGCTAATTTTTTATGTTTTTAGTAGAAATGAAGTTTCATCATGTTAGCCAGGCTGGACTCAAACTCCTGACCTCAGGTGATCCGCCCACCTTGGCCTCCCGAAGTGCTGGGATTACAGGTGTGAGCCACCATGCCTGGCTTGGGTGGATTATTTTTAAAGGATTATGTATAATCAAAAAGAATGACAAGTCTGAATCTTTTCAGTAATTATTTTTAAACCATTTGAGAGGCCTTCCTAGTTGTATATTCAAGCACAGTCCTTGGTCATAAGCACACACCAATTTTGTCTTTCTCATATTATGAAACTAAGCAAAAGCAGGAGGCAACCAGTGGGGAAACATATTCTCCTTTTAATCCATAGACTCTTTTATGAGTTACATCAAGAGCTCATGAACTAATTTGGCTTTCAGTAACTGAAGCCTAGTATACGACTTTAGTACAATAAGATTTTATTTCGTAAAATGGGGCAGGTCGCCACTTTAAAAATAAAGACACAAATGTCTCTTCTGTGGCATAAGATAATAAAAATATTACTTAAGCAGTAATCTGAAGCCAAATTAATTCCGTATACATTTTCCTGCTACAGAATGTTACTTTTATATGATTATATTTAAAGACAAAATTGTATGTAATTGATGGTTATACTATATAATAGAGAAGTAATTAGTCTTTTCCGTTTGTTTGCAAAGTAAAAAAATAATATCTCAAAAAGTCACACTGACCACAAACTCAATAGCAAGAAGGTGTGGGGAAGTAAGGGACCTTTGATGAGGTGGAACGATCAGTCACTTTTGGGAACCTGTAAGAATAGAACATGCAGCTCAGTCAGGGAGGAAAATCCAGGGTTCAAGAGATGGAGCTGGAGTGCAGTAGCACGATCTCGGCTGACTGCAACCTCCACCTCCCTGGTTCAAGCGAGTCTCCTGCCTCAGCCCCCCAAGTAGCTGGGACTACAGGCATGTGCCAGCATGCCCAACTAATTTTTGTCTTTTTAGTGTGGGTGGGGTTTTGCCATGTTGGCCAGGCTGGTCTCAAACTCCTGACCTCAGATGATCTGCCTCCCTCGGCCTCCCAAAGTGCTGGGGTTACAAGTGTGAGCTACTGGGCCCGGCCCAAGAGATAGAGCTCTTTAGGAGATATTAGTCTCATTAGAGCCAACATAAATGGATTCAACCAGAGCTAAAAATTCCACCTGCCTCTCACAGAATTACTTTTAAAAGAAAATACCATAATATGGTGTTCCCATTTTCATTGTAGCAGCAGGGCCCTTCTGTTTCATTACTCCAATCTTTAATTCTTTTCTGGAGTTCTGGAGTTGCTGTTACCATTAGAAAAGTTTTGCATGTGGTAGCTGTTTCCCTAAACATCATGCAAATATTCTTGAAAGCATCTCAATGCCGTTGAAGTGCAAAAAGGAAACTAATATTCATCAAACACTTACTACTAAATATCTGGCAGTATTCTAGGTGTTTTACATAGGGTATGTAATTTCATTCTCAGAACAGCTCTGTGAGGTGAGCGCTATTATTATTTCAGTTTACAGATGAGGGAATAGATGCTTAGGGAGAGGCAAGGCTTAGGGTCTTCAGAGCAATGAGGCAAATGGCAGGGTATAAAGCCCTTAGACTCTTACCTCTCTTGTCTTATGAACCTGTTGCTGGTTTTAAACTTGCTTGAAAAGTTTGCTCTTAGTGCTAAATTGTACAACTCAGGCACACTAAAAAAACACTATTTATTGTACACACATCGTGCCAGACACTTTTCATGGATCACCATTAATTTAATCTCTACAGCAGCCGCCCTGTGAGGTTAGTCTTATTTTCTAATTTTATTGCTAAGGAGCCTGGGACAGAATGTAAATCGAGGTGCTGTTTCCTTCATTGAGAAAGTCTGACTTTGGAAAAAAAGTCAGTCAAATTAAGCAGTGTGTTGAGTGACATGGGTGATTTTATTTTCTGGTATAATCTCCTTATCTCCTTGCAGACTTGTACAGACAGTTTGGGAACCACACTTGGAGTGGCACTGGCTGAGAAAAGGTCAATTACAGCCGGGCACAGTGGCTCACGCCTGTAATCCCAGCACTTTGGGAGGCCGAGGAAGGTGGATTATTTGAGGTCAGGAGTTCAAGACCAGCCTGGCCAACATGGTGAAACCTCGTCTCTACCAAAAATACAAAGATTAGCCGGGCGTGGTGGTGCACGCCTGTAATTCCAGCTACTTAGGAGGCTGAGGCAGGAGAGCTGCTCGAGCCTGGGAAGTGGAGGTTGCAGTGAGCCAAGATCACGCCACTGCGATCCAGTCTGAGTGACAGAGTGAGGTCCTGTCTCAAAAAAAAAAAAAAAAGAAAGAAAGAAAAGAAAAGGTCAACGATGTCACTCATCGCCTCACAGGTAATGAGTGGTGGAGACAGAATTCCAACCAAATTGTGGTCTTTCCCAATACCACATTGTCTTTCCAGTATTCAAGGAATGACTCTGCAAACGACTCTGCAGAAGTTTCTCCTGCCATAGGGGCTTTCCTTGTCCCGTTCCTTGCAATAATTTTGCAGCATATATGTTATATTAGAAAAACAAGAGCTACTTGTTTAAGCGTTCTATTAGAATTATAGAAGGCGGCCGGGCGCGGTGGCTCACGCCTGTAATCCCAGCACTTTGGGAGGCCGAGGCGGGCGGATCACAAGGTCAGGAGATCGAGACCACGGTGAAACCTCGTCTCTACTAAAAATACAAAAAATTAGCCGGGCGCGGTTGTGGGCGCCTGTAGTCCCAGCTACTTGGGAGGCTGAGGCAGGAGAATGGCGGGAACCCGGGAGGCGGAGCTTGCAGTGGCCGGATCTCAGCTCACTGCACTCC
>NC_037668.1:220767172-220773225 GCF_003255815.1 Theropithecus gelada | reverse complement strand
CGGTGAAACCTCGTCTCTACTAAAAATACAAAAAATTAGCCGGGCGCGGTTGTGGGCGCCTGTAGTCCCAGCTACTTGGGAGACTGAGGCAGGAGAATGGCGGGAACCCGGGAGGCGGAGCTTGCAGTGAGCTGAGATCCGGCCACTGCACTCCAGCCTGGGCGACAGAGCGAGACTCCGTCTCAAAAAAAAAAAAAAAAAAAAAAAAGAATTATAGAAGGCTGTGATACTGGTACATAGTAATTCATGGAGGTGAGCCTGAGAAATTAAAGTAAGGGATAAGATTGTCCTCTGAAAATAAAACAAGTGGTGTCCGTACCCATTATGGATAGAATTATCCCTCCGTGGGATTAAATCAAGAGATTGTGTGAATAAACATGTGGTTGAGATGCATGGAAACACCACTCACAGTGTCCCAGAAAGAATGCCGGGGAGAAAAGCCTGACTGTAGCTTCATCAGCAAAAACAATCTGTTGTACTGCGCCCTGTGCGGAGTGACCTTGTGCTTAGAATGGCAGTCGCAGCTCCAGTGTGGGAAAGGAAGTCAGAGACCCAGAGTTGGCTGTGTTGATCTAGAACAGACTGTTCTCTGTTGAGAGGCAATTGTGAGTCACCAGGCTTCCTAAACCTTCAAAACAATCCCTACCCCATGTGCAGTGGTGCAGGCCAATAGTCCCGGCTTCTGAAGAGGTGAAGCAGGGGGCTTGTTTGAGCCCAGGATTATGAGGCTGTGCTGCACACTATATGACAGGCATGACAGTGCCTGTGAACAGCCACCGCACTCCAGCTTGGGCAACAAAGTGAGGGTCTGTCTCCGGGGAACAAAAAAAAACCAACCCCCCCCCAAAAAAAACACCTTATCACCCCTTTTACTCCTTGATTTCATGTTCACCAAGCAACATTTTGATTACTCAATTTCCCGCATATCTCACTATCTGAAAAGAGGGTTCTCTGGATCGAGCATACGGGAATCCCAGTTAAGGCAAAGAAGTGTCCACTATTATAAATCAGTAAGTTAGAATTTTCATTTCTAGATACACTTCTTAGGATTGTGGTTCCCCCAAGTCAGTCTCCTTGAGACAGATGAGCTCTAGGAGTCCTGGTATGACCAAGTTTTCTCCAAGAGCAAGACTGGAGCCAGGTTTGTGGTGTCCCCGGGAGAGGGCCTGCCTGGCTGCCAGCCAGGTGCCATCTCTCTCATCACCCCTCCTTTCAGCCTTCACAAATGAGTGCAGTTGTTGGCTATATAAAGTGCCAGGAAGTAAGTAAAAGTCCGAGAGGGCATGAAAATTTATCAGAAGGCTAAAAATGAGTAAGAAATCAGATGGCATAAGAATTGAGAACGTAATAGGGACCGTGTGGTTCAGAAAAGACAAAAGGCACGCAGGCAAAGGCTTTGGAAGAGAATGAAACACGTTGTAGGGAGAGATTGTCATGGTGTGGATGGGAGACACTCTATCATATAGTGGTAGATAGACTCAAGAAAAATCAGCAATCAAGATGGGGTGGGACGTGGGGATTAGGAAGGTCAAGAGACTAAAATGCAGTGACGGGAGGATGATAGCCTCATCAGGTGTGACGGGCGGAGCATTTTTATTGTTCACTCTTTTGGGGAACGACAATGAGCTGAAAAATAAAAGCTCAAACCTCCCATATTTATGGAACTATTGTATAACCTTAGAGTACTTCATCTTTTTGCCACCTAAAACCTCTCAGAGGCTGGGCACAGTGGCTCACACCTGCGTGAATTTGAAATGGCAAGGGACAGAAAGACTTCTCCAATGGAAACAAGTCTTCAATCAGAATCGGTTTAACACCTCAGCGTAAATCATATCCCAAGGAGCTACTCAGAACCTTAAGCTGCTTTTCTTTCTTTTTTTCAGGGTCCATTTGTTGACCATCGAGCTGCTTTGAAGACCCTGCGGAGGTTCTGTCGCTTCTTGAATACAGTGCCTGGACTCCCTGCTCAGGCGAATTTCCACCAGGTCCAGCTGAGTCAGCCCGAGCTCTCAACTAAAACATGCCTCTCACAGAATCTATTTCTAATGGATGTAAAAGGAAGATTGTTCTTCCATGTTTGTTTCTATTGAGATATCTCTTTTTTTCCCCTTTTGTTTGGTTGTCCTAACTCCATGAATAGAAAAGAAAATGTATTGGCCAGGCGCAGTGGCTCATGCCTGTAATCCCAGCACTTTGGGAAGCCGAGGCGGGCGGATCACAAGGTCAGGAGATTGAGACCAGCCTGGTCAACGTGGCAAAACCCCATCTCTACTAAAAATACAAAAATTAGCCGGACATAGTGGCAGGTGCCGGTAATTCCAACTACTCAGGAGGCTGAGGCACGAGAATCACTTGAACCCAGGAGGTGGAGGTTGCAGTGAGCCGAGATCGTGTGACTGCACTGCAGCCCTGCAGCCTGGCAACAGAGCAAGACTCCATCTAAAAAAAAAAGAAAAAAAAAAAAAACGAGACCAGCCTGGTCAACGTGGTGAAACCCCGTCTCCACTAAAAATACAAAAGTCAGCCAGGCATGGCACGCACCCATGATCCCAGCTACTTGGGAGGCTGAGGCAGGAGAATCGCTTGAACCCGGGAGGGAGAGGTTGCAGTGAGCTGAGATCGTGCCACTGCACTCCAGCCTGGGCGACACAGCGAGACTCCGACTCAAAACAAACAAGGAAACAAACAGACAAAAACAGCTGAGTGTAGTGGCTCATGCTTGTAATCCCAGTGACTGTGGAGGCTGAGGCAGGAGAATCACTTGAGGCCAAGAGTTCACAACCCAGCCTGGGCAATATAGGGAGACCCTGTCTCTACAAAAAATTTTTAAAATTAGCCAGGCGTGGTGGTGCGTGCCTGTAGTCCCGGCTACTTGGGAGGCTGAGGCAGGAGGATCCCTTGATCCCAGGTGTTTGAGGTTGCAGTGAGCTATGATAGCACCACTGCACTCCAGCCTGGGTAAGAGAGTGAGACCCTGAGTCTAAAAAAAAAAAAAAAAAAACTGAATGCCAACTCTATGCTAGTGCTTTGCTAAACATTGAGGATAAAAAGATGACGACTTTGTTTGTTTGTTTCTTTGTTTTTTGTCCTAATAAAGCTCACAGTAGTCAGGAAAATAATTTACAAAAGGTAATTAGAACATAGCGTGATAGATGCTGTAATGGACCCTTGTTCCATTTCCTATTTCAAGGCACCAGGCTTCTCAAGCATGTGCAGAGAGCACCATGATTCATTAACTGCCTTTGTCTGGAGTGCTTCTTCCATTAACTTGGTGCTAACACATCAGATAATAGTAGCAATTATAGTGTAAGATTTTATTTCTAGTTCATTAAGCTGGAAGTGTTTTGTTTCTCTTTCATATGTAAACTATGTTTTGTTTCCTATCTAATTATCCATGTTGATGTTTTAAAGTGGGCGCGATAATAGATTTTGTTTGCAGTTGTATCATAAGGGTAATTTCTTTTCTTCTAAAGAGGAAAAAGAGAGACAGGGACTGAGGGACCGCTGGTGGTTGTCTGTCTAGGTTTACCAAAAACTAAAAATGATTTTGAGCAAAAATCTTCCCACTGAAACAAGATGGAGTAGGTAATTTTTGTTTGTTTGGTTGGTTTTTTTTTGAGACGGAGTCTCGCTCTGTGGCCCAGGCTGGAGTGCAAGTGGCTGGATCTCAGCTCACTGCAAGCTCCGGCTCCCAGGTTCACGCCATTCTCCTGCCTCAGCCTCCCGAGTAGCTGGGACTACAGGCGCCGCCACCTCGCCCGGCTAGTTTTTTGTATTTTTTTAGTAGAGACGGGGTTTCACCGGGTTAGCCAGGATGGTCTTGATCTCCTGACCTCTTGATCCGCCTGTCTCGGCCTCCCAAAGTGCTAGGATTACAGGCATGAGCCACCGCGCCCGCCCTAGAGTAGGTAATTTTTAAGGGCCTGACTCTGATAATCTATTATTTATATACAAAATTATACATTAGTTCGACTAACATTCAAAACCAGTGACCAGCAACTCGAAAGAAAAATCATAATACAGTGACGGACTATAGCCTGACATTTATGTAGAATAATTCATCCAAACCAATGGAGAAATATCTTCCATACTATCGCAGTTTGTTGCGTATCAGATAACTCATTGAAGCTATAGAAATAAGAACAATATTTGCTATTGCACATGTTTGGTAGCAGTTCAGCTTACTATGTGTTTTCACACATAATCCTCACAATAGATAAGGAAACTGAGGTAGCTTAAGGTCTTTATCTATGGATGCACAAGTTGCATAGGATAGCATCAGAGATCAAAATTCAAATTTACATCTTTTTTGCCCAAATTTAGGACTTTTCATATTTCAATACACTGTTTCCCAGCTGTTTGAGTGACTCACACCTGTAATCCTTGTGCTTTGGGAGGCTAAGGTGGGAGGGTCACTTAAGGCCTGGAGTGGAGTATGAGATCAGCCTGGGCAACATCGTGAGTCCTTGCCTCTACAAAAAAGTTTGTAGGCCAGGCGCAGCGGCTCATGCCTGTAATCTCGGCACTTTGGGAGGCCAAGGTGGGCAGATCACCTGGGGTTGGGAGTTCAAGATCAGCCCAACCAGTATAGTGAAACCCCGTCTCTACTAAAAATACAAAATTAGCTGAGCATGGTGGTACACACCTGGAATTTTTTTTTTTTTTTTTTTAATTAGCCAGGTATGTTGGCATGTACCTGTAGTCCTAGCTATTCAGGAGGCTGGGGTGGGAGGATCACTTGAGCCTGGAAGTTCCAGGTTACAGTGAGCTATGATACAGCCAGCTGGACAACAGAGCAAGACCCTCAATCTAAAAACAAACAACAACAACAACAAAAAACAATATTTCTCAAAGTGTTTCTTATTTTCAAGGAAAGTATCAGGAGAATACTGCTTTTAAATAATGTGTTGGCCGGGTGTGGTGGCTCATGCCTGTAATCCCAGCACTTTGGGAGGCCAAGGTGAGAGGATCACCTGAGGTCAGGAGTTCAAGACCAGCCTGGTCAAAATGGTGAAACCCCATCTCTACTAAAAATACAAAAATTAGCCGGGTGTGGTGATGGGTGCCTGTAATCCCAGCTACTTGGGAGGCTAAGGCAGGAGAATCGCTTGAACCCAGGAGGTGAACGTTGCAGTGAGCCAAGACTGCGCCACTGCATTCCAGCTTGGACGACAGAGCGAGACTCCATCTCAAAACAAATTTTAAAAACTAATGTGTTAATGGGGTTAAGCCTATTGCATTTGTGTTAGGAGTCTGGTCTAGAATAGCACATGGCCCACTCTGAATGTTCTTGGCCTGTGGGCGCCTGATGGTCTTAGGGGAATTGAAGGCTGACAGGAAGTTGGAGATACTGTTTCAGATCTTCTCCATTCCAGGAGGCTGACAGTGTGCAGGTTTGAAGCATGTCCCCCAAAATACAAAAAGAAAGAAATGATTCTAATTAAATAATGTTTACAAAAGCACTTAATTCTTTTTTTTTTTTTTTTTTTGAGACGGAGTCTCGCTCTGTCGCCCAGGCTGGAGTGCAGTGGCGCGATCGGCTCACTGCAAGCTCCGCCTCCCGGGTTCACGCCATTCTCCTGCCTCAGCCTCCCGAGTAGCTGGGACTACAGGCGCCGCCACCTCGCCCGGCTAATGATTTTTTTGTATTTTTAGTAGAGACGAGGTTTCACCGTGTTAGCCAGGATGGTCTCGATCTCCTGACCTCGTGATCCGCCCGTCTCGGCCTCCCAAAGTGCTGGGATTACAGGCTTGAGCCACCGCGCCCGGCCCCTAGCACTTAATTCTTAAGGACTTCACCAACAACTGTCATTGAACATCTTATTGAGATTGATACTATTTAAATGGTTTCTATGATACATCAGCTGGAATTACACTCAAGTTTGCCAAAATTGTTTTTCACACATCATTTTATCCTTTAGTGTTTCTGCAGCATGACTCCATCTGAGTCTCACAAAGTGCGGGACCGTGTTTCACTCTTTGAAACCTTCATGATCTTCAAACTGAAAAACTCTGGATTTTTTTTTTTTTTTTTTTTTTTTTTTTTTTTTTTT